>NC_079206.1:41327535-41520035 GCF_026745355.1 Beta vulgaris subsp. vulgaris | reverse complement strand
TAGAGTCTATTATTTACAAATATATAGCTACAGTGTCTTAAAAGAAAGAATATCTCTTATTTTCCAAACAACTAAGGATTTCTTAAATCTCAAGCAAAATGAATTGTTTGTAATAATTTGTTATAAATTTTTCTTTGTCTTCTAGTGGGAACATCACATGACACGATTGGTTATCAAGGTCCTTTTTGTTTACAAAAAATGAAGTTACTACAAATTTCTTAAGTACTCTCTTTTTGTATATTACCAATATAAGTAAGATACCATTGTTCTTCTGTTGAACGATTAGGGAAAGAAGTTGCTTTAGCAGTGATGAACATTATGTGAATGATAAGGAATATGATAAGGAATATGTATATTTATTGGGACATGTCCTAAAAGCCTTGCAAGCAGAAATGATAAGGAAGGGAGACGTTCCTCATCAGTCTAGAGACATGATTATTATCTCTCTCTAGTCAGGTTCTCTTTCCCTAGTCAAGATTATGTGGTTTCAAAGTTAAACCGTATGACTATGTATTTTTATTCCCAACCATTTAAACATATGTATAAGTCAGTTGAATGGAGATTTAGAACTATTTAGTATGCTGTTTTGGAAGCGGAATCCAAAAGATGATTACCTTATAGAAAATCACGTTTTTACCTATTTTCTTATTATAATAAGTGGAGCTTGTGTACCAACCTTGCTGATTGAATATATTGTGGATTGTTTTGTTGTGGTCGGGGGCAGAGTCCCCTTATTTGAGGATTAGGCAGAAAAGGTGGGAAGAACTTCTTACTTGACTATGCTTATGGGTGAAGTAGTTATTAAAGAAGCAATGAAGCTGGACCTTTAAACTATTTTGTTTAAATAACTAGTTTTGTTTATATATCGGTTATGTAAGTTACTTAAATTGGGATCTAGTTTAAACTTCTGGATTAGGATGTAATAATTAGTAACTATTATTATGATTATCAAGTAAAGTAAGTATGATATCATGAAACTACCTCTTTAATGTTTGGAGGTAGTTCCAGTAACACCCATACGGTTAGATGCTTAACTCATGCATAATAAGAAGATTATGAGTTGGATTATGAGTAAGTTAAGCAACTAAACGAGCGGGCTGTTACAAATGGTCCTCTTTCTAGTCTAGCAAATGTTTTTTGCACTGTTGAGCCATCTTCTTATGCTCAAGCTAAAAATGATCCTAGATGGGTGCATGCTATGAACAAAGAATTGGAGGCTCTTGAAACAAATGGTACTTGGGATATTGTGAATCTACCTAGCAATGTTAAACCTATCGGTTGCAAATGGGTATAAGACCAAATTTCACCCTGATGGGGCTGTGGAATGATGTAAAGGCAGATTAATTGTTCGGAGTTGTGAGTTATGGCCTTTGCAAGTTTGGTCTTGCTGCTGTCATTTTCCTTCGAGGTTTTGCGATTTTTGCTGCAATTTCGTGGTTGTTGCTGCTGTTATTGTGTTGATGTTGGTGCTCCTACTTCATTTCTTCTACTCTTTAGTGTATTAATGACGGTATAAAGTTAAAATCTTACTTCATTTTTCTTCAAAATGTTAAGAACAAATTCAAATGTATTATTGTTGGATTGAATTAGCAAATTCAGCTCTAAACCTTGGTTTTCTTGGTTTTGATGGCAAAAATCAACATGTGGTTGTATGTTAGAGATAAAGATTGAATCTTTTTTTTTATCCATGGATTGAAGTTGTTTTGAAATTTGTAAATCCAAGTTTATAATCATCTTCATTTTCCTATATTAACTTTAGTAAATCAGATTTTATACATTATATTTCTATGAAATTCTAGACCATGATTTCGTATTGCCGATCAGTGTCAAAATTTCCAGAGATTCCGTTATTTAAATTGGGTTTATAAGATTCTTATTGATTAGTGAAAGTTGTGAGTAGACTAGTAAGATGGTTTGTGCATAAGGGTTGTATTAGTTCATAAAGGAGTTTAGAAAGTATGGCAAGTCAATTTATTTATGAGAATTGAGTAATAAGAACAAATGTTAATTATTGTTATTATTGTTGTGAGGTGATTATTGGAGATTGATCATGAATTTGGAGATGTTGGACTCTTGAAGATTTTTATGGAATTGAGCGTTATTTGGAGAATGAAAGAGGTACACACATGTCCTTCCACTTTCCAAATATATTATTGATATTTCGATTGATCATATAAACTATATAAGTTGATCTTGATATGTTTTCATAAGTTAAACTTATGTTGTATTAAAAATGTGATTTGTGTACTATATGGTTTGTGAAATACATGTTTATGAGTTTTAAGACAAAGGCAAAACTAAATCGCATGTTAAGTTCTATTGGCTATAAGTTATGTTGTTTTGAGACTCAATAGTATAAATTTGTTTGATGAACCATGTTTTGTGATATGAATAAGGCATGGACATTTGGTTCTAAATGAGATTTTCACTATATTTTCAATAGTTATAAGTTTGATTCTATGAGTTCAGTGAGTTATACATTAGGGAATGGATAAGGTTATGAAGCTCAATTATGATTTCAGAAAAATTCATTTATATATGGTTATAAATGTATAAATTTATAAGAACATGATACCTGTAAGTTGTTGAGAACCTCGGTATCACATTTGGTAACATTAATTCTTGTTCAAGTTTCATGTATGAATTTTTAAGAAATCAATTATAATGTTTGATTACCCATTTCGAAATACATGCATTAGAGGTTGGAAGATATGGGTTCGGAGTTGTAGTTGTAATTTCAGAGTACGCTATAACATGAGTTTTGGAGGACTATTATTTGAGTACGGAAATATACATGTAGTAAACTATGAACTGGAATAGTATGAACCATTATTATATGGAGAATAAGTTCAGATTAAAAAGGTTACATTATGTCATAGAAGGATAGCAACAAGGACTATTTGAGGAATTTGGTTTTGTAATATTGGAAAGTTATGTCAAAGTAGTTGTGGGACAATTAGTAGATCGAAGAATTATGTTTGAGAATGTTAGTTATTATTTGAAAAGTGGAGTTGGGTGATTGTGTAAGTTTTGGAGTGCCAACGTCAATTAATGGGTCAGTTGTCGATATAAAAATTATATGGTTCTTAAAGATCAGACGACTATAAAAGTATATATTGGAAGGTATATATATAGGAAATGAGAAACACTCAACGTTGGAACATAGAGTTAAATAAATGAGTCCTATAATAGTGATATATAAAGGGCTGGAGTGATGGTTTTGGGAAGTATCAGACACTAAATTTGAATTATGTTGACTAAGTCGAGGGAAGTGATAATTGAGTTTGGAAAACTTCTATTATGGGTATCAATGAGGAGTGCAAAAGAGCTTAGGAGTCTTATTTTCTAATTGGAGAAGTAAGAATAGGAAATGGGAAGGTGGGAAGAGTATAAAATGTTATGTATAAAAGTCAAGTTAGATATCTAAGGATAATTATTTAGAAGTGAATTTTGGAAGTTCAACATTAATCCAAGGGTTAATAGAGTGGTTACAATAGGTTTGTGAGTCCAAGAGATGTTATAACCAAAATAAGTATTTGAGACGAAATATAAATATTGAGAAGTAAGATTAAATGTGAAGGTCATATTAGAGAAATAAAGGATCAAGATATGGGTGGTGGTTCAAAAGAATATGAAATAGAGAAGTGTAACTTATAGTATTTAAGTTATGAAAGGTCATATCTGGAATTGGATTAAGTAAGAAAGTTTAAAGGTATAATTTTCTAGTAAGAAGTAAGATTATGTAAATGGAAGTTAGGGGAAAGGTAAATCTAGTGTAATGGAGAGTTTAGGAGTTAATGATGTGTATTGATATTGAAATAATAGAGTGTTAAGACTAATATGAACATCAAGTTTAATATTTGGGGTTGTAGGGTTATGAGTTATTAATTAAGATTGATTAAGATAATGGTTCAAGTATTCGTAATTGTAAATATTTGGATGAATAGTTGAGTCATAAATATTTGTTTATGACATAGAATATGGAGTGAGATATCCTGACTTACAATAATAAACGTAGATGATTTATTATAATATAATATGGTCGTGGGAAATCTGAGATATTAATGTGATAAGTTGGACATACAAGTATCATTCTAGCAATGTTGAGTTCATGTATTGGAGATAAGTAATCTTTCAAGGAATATTCATATCTTAGGAATTCTTGGAGGCTATAGTGAGATGCTAGAAGTTAAAGATGGAAGTCCAAGGATAAGGGACTAAAAGAAGGGGAATACCAAAAGGAGTTAGAGGGAACATTATGATCTATGAAGTTAGAAACTATAGGTTATACGGGCTTAGTGTGTGGTTTCGACAATAGTTCACCACCTTGTAAATCTTTGAGAAACATATGTTACATTTTGGCTACGTTATCTGTTGTTCAAGAGAAACTTTTTACTTCTTTTCCTCTTTGTGTCATTTTGTGATGCAGCCAACCAAGGTCATATTTTTTATGTGTCAATTCTTCATAAATCAACTAGGTTCTATCAATCTAGAAAAAAAATACTTGTTGATATAATCTCTTTCTATAAATCTAAACAATTAAACCCCACTCCTCTATTCTATCCACCTCCTTCTAATTCAATCTCTCTCCTCTAATTTTCTTGGTCCTAAAGTTGCTGCCGAATCATTTGCTCAAAATCGATGGCAGGCAGTTGATTTTTGGAAATATATATGCTAAATGAAAGTTGTAGATCTCTTCGAGATATTCAATGTAGGCTCAAAAATCACTCAATTCCGACTTGTGTACTATGAGTTATGCATGTTGCAAGTTTGGTGTTGCTACCTTCATTTCTCTCTCCTCTGTTTTCGTCAATCTGTTTCTGCGATTTTCTCCCACATGCAATCCAAATATGCTCCTTTTTTATTCAATAAAGTTGTAGATCTCTTTGTGTTATTGAATTTAGCCACAAAAATTGTCCAATTCGGAGTTCGGAGCTGTGAGTTATGGCCTTTGCAAGTTTGGTCTTGCTGCTGTCATTTTCCTTTGAGGTTTTGCGATTTTTGCTGCAGTTTCGTGGTTGTTGCTGCTGTTATTGTGTTGATGTTGGTGCTCCTACTTCATTTCTTCAACTCTTTAGTGTATTAATGAAGGTATAAAGTTAAAATCTTACTTTATTTTTCTTCAAAATGTTAAGAACAAATTCAAATGTATTATTGTTGGATTGAATTAGCAAATTCAGCTCTAAACCTTGGTTTTCTTGGTTTTGATGGCAAAAATCGACATGTGGTTGTATGTTAGAGATAAAGATTGAATCTTTTATTTTTATCCATGGATTGAAGTTGTTTTGGAATTTGTAAATCCTAGTTTATAATAATCTTCATTTTCCGATATTAACTTTAGTAAATCAGATTTTATACATTATATTTCTATGAAATTCTAGACCATGATTTCGTATTGCCGATTAGTGTAAAATTTTCTAGAGATTCCGTTAATTAAATTGGGTTTATAAGATTCTTATTGATTAGTGAAAGTTGTGAGTAAACTAGTAAGATGGTTTGTGCATAAGGGTGTATTAGTTCATAAAGGAGTTTAGAAAGTATGGCAGTCAATTTATTTATGAGAATTGAGTAATAAAACGAATGTTAATTATTGTTATATTGTTGTGAGGTGATTATTGGAGATTGATCATGAATTTGGAGATGTTGGACTCTTAAGATTTTTATGGAATTGAGCGTTATTTGGAGAATGAAAGAGTACACACATGTCCTTCCATTTTCAAATATATTATTGATATTTCGATTGATCATATAAACTATATAAGTTGATCTTGATATGTTTTTATAAGTTAAACTTATGTTGTATTAAAAATGTGATTTGTGTACTATATGGTTTGTGAAATACATGTTTATGAGTTTTAAGACAAACGCAAAACTAAATCGCATGAGTTTTCTATTGGCTATAAGTTATGTTGTTTTGAGACTCAATAGTATAAATTTGTTTGATGAACCATGTTTTGTGATATGAATAAGGCATGGACATTTGGTTCTAAATGAGAGTTTCACTATATTTTCAATAGTTATAAGTTTGATTCTATGAGTTCAGGGAGTTATACATTAGGGGAATGGATAAGGTTATGAAGCTCAATTATGATTTCAGAAAAGTTCATTTATATATGGTTATAAATGTATAAACTTTATAAGAACATGATACCAGTAAGTTGTTGAGAACCTCGGCATCACATATTGGTAACATTAATTCTTGTTCAAGTTTCGTGTATGAATTTTTAAGAAATCAATTATAGTGTTTGATTACCCATTTCGAAATACATGCATTAGAGGTTGGAAGATATGGGTTCGGAGTTATAGTTGTAATTTCAGAGTACGCTATAACATGAGTTTTGGAGGACTGTTATTTAAGTAAGGAAATATACATGTAGTAAACTATGAACTAGAATAGAATGAACTATTATTATAAGGAGAATAAGTTAAGATTAAAAAGGTTACATTATGTCATAGAAGGATAGCAACAAGGACTATTTGAGGAATTTGGGTTTTGTAATATTGGAAAGTTATGTCAAAGTAGTTGTAGGACAATTTAGTAGATCAAAAATTATTTTGAGAATGTTAGTTATTATTTGAAAAGTGGAGTTAGGGGATTGTGTAAGTTTTGGAGTGCCAACGTCAATTAATGGGTCAGTTGTCGATATAAAAATTATATACTTCTTAAAGATCAGACGACTATAAAAGTATATATTGGAAGGTATATATATAGGAAATGAGAAACACTCTACGTTGGAACATAGAGTTAAATAAATGAGTCCTATAATAGTTATCGATATAAAAGGGCTGGAGTGATGGTTTTGGGAAGTATCAGACACTAAATTTGAATTATGTTGACTAAGTCGAGGGAAGGTGATAATTGAGTTTGGAAAACTTCTATTATGGGTATCAATGAGGAGTGCAAAAGAGCTTAGGAGTTTTATTTTCTAATTGGAGAAGTAAGAATAGGAAATGGGAAGGTGGGAAGAGTATAAAATGTTATGTATAAAGTCAAGTTAGATATCTAAGGATAATTATTTAGAAGTGAATTTTGGAAGTTCAACATTAATCCAAGGGTTAATAGAGTGGTTACAATAGGTTTGTGAGTCCAAGAGATGTTATAACCAAAATAAGTATTTGAGACGAAGTAATAAATATTGAGAAGTAAGATTTAAATGTGAAGGTCATATTAGAGAAATAAAGGATCAAGATATGGGTGGTGGTTCAAAAGAATATGAAATAGAGAAGTGTAACTTATATTATTTAAGTTATGAAAGGTCATATCTGGAATTGGATTAAGCAAGAAAGTTTAAAGGTATAATTTTCTAGTAAGATAAATAAGATTATGTAAATGGAAGTTAGGGGAAAGGTAAATCTAGTGTAATGGAGAGTTTAGGAGTTAATGATGTGTATTGATATTGAAATAATAGAGTGTTAAGACTAATATGAACATCAAGTTTACATATTTGGGGTTGTAGGGTTATGAGTTATGTAATTAAGATTGATTAAGATAATGAGTTCAAGTATTCGTAATTGTAAATATTTGGATGAATAGTTGAGTCATGAAATATTTGTTTATGACATAGAAATATGGAGTGAGATATCCTGACTTACAATAATAAACGTAGATGATTTATTATAATATAATATGGTCGTGGGAAATCTGAGATATTAATGTGATAAGTTGGACATACAAGTATCATTCTAGCAATGTTGAGTTCATGTATTGGAGATAAGTAATCTTTCAAGGAATATTCATATCTTGAGAATTCTTGGAGGCTATAGTGAGATGCTAGAAGTTAAAGATGGAAGTCCAAGGATAAGGGACTAAAAGAAGGGGAATACCAAAAGGAGTTAGAGGGAATATTATGATCTATGAAGTTAGAAACTATAGGTTATACGTGCTTAGTGTGTGGTTTCAGCAATAGTTCACCACCTTGTAAATCTTTGAGAAACATATGTTACATTTTGACTACGTTATCTGCTGTTCAAGAGAAGCTTTTTACTTCTTTTCCTCTTTGTGTCATTTTGTGATGCAGCCAACCAAGGTCATATTTTTTATGTGTCAATTCTTCATAAATCAACTAGGTTCTATCAATCTAGAAAAAAAATACTTGTTGATATAATCTCTTTCTATAAATCTAAACAATTAAACCCCACTCCTCTATTTTATCCACCTCCTTCTAATTCAATCTCTCTCCTCTAATTTTCTTGGTCCTAAAGTTGCTGCCGAATTATTTGCTCAAAATCGCTGGCAGGCAGTTGATTTTTGGAAATATATGCTAAATGAAAGTTGTAGATCTCTTCGATATATTCAATGTAGGCTCAAAAATCACTCAATTCCGACTTGTGTACTATGAGTTATGCCTGTTGCAAGTTTGGTGTTGCTACCTTCATTTCTCTCTCCTCTGTTTTCGTCAATCTGTTTCTGCGATTTTCTCCCACATGCAATCAAAATTTGCTCCTCTTTTATTCATAAAAGTTGTAGATCTCTTTGAGTTATTGAATTTAGCCACAAAAATCGTCCAATTCGGAGTTCGGAGCTGTGAGTTATGGCCTTTGCAAGTTTGGTCTTGCTGCTGTCATTTTCCTTCGAGGTTTTGCGATTTTTGCTGCAGTTTCGTGGTTGTTGCTGCTGTTATTGTGTTGATGTTGGTGCTCCTACTTCATTTCTTCTACTCTTTAGTGTATTAATGAAGGTATAAAGTTAAAATCTTACTTCATTTTTCTTCAAAATGTTAAGAACAAATTCAAATGTATTATTGTTGGACTGAATTAGCAAATTCAGCTCTAAACCTTGGTTTATTTGGTTTTGATGGCGAAAATCAACATGTGGTTGTATGTTAGAGATAAAGATTGAATAATTTTTTTTTTATCCATGGATTGAAGTTGTTTTGGAATTTGTAAATCCTAGTTTATAATCATCTTCATTTTCCTATATTAACTTTAGTAAATCATATTTTATACATTATATTTCTATGAAATTCTAGACCATGATTTCGTATTGCCGATTAGTGTCAAAATTTCCAGAGATTTTGTTAATTAAATTGGGTTTATAAGATTCTTATTGATTAGTGAAAGTTGTGAGTAGACTAGTAAAATGGTTTGTGCATAAGGATTGTATTAGTTCATAAAGGAGTTTAGAAAGTATGGCAAGTCAATTTATTTATGAGAATTGAGTAATAAGAACGAACTTTAATTATTGTTATTATTGTTGTGAGGTGATTATTGGAGATTGATCATGAATTCGGAGATGTTGGACTCTTGAAGATTTTTATGGAATTGAGCGTTATTTGGAGAATGAAAGAGGTACACACATGTCCTTCCACTTTCCAAATATATTATTGATATTTCGATTGATCATATAAACTATATAAGTTGATCTTGATATGTTTTCATAAGTTAAACTTATGTTGTATTAAAAATGTGATTTGTGTACTATATGGTTGTAAGTCCCATTGACTATCAATCTAAAAATAATAACAAACAATAATAGAATATCAAACAAGAAAGCAGGAAAGAACACACCAGAACTTTTTACGTGGAACCCAAGAACTGGTAGAAAAACCCCGAATATTCACTAGGAATCGATGAATGTTCAAGAAAGATTACAAAAAGTGCTCAAGATCTATCTCTATAGCCTTTTCTCTCTCTATATGTGTTTTTAATGATGAAGAATACATTAATGACGTAATTAGGGCACTTATTTATACCCCCACTAGGAAAACCGCGTTTTCGGAACCATCCTGCGTCAAAAACAGACCCGCCCGATCAGGTCGGGCGAGTAATGCTTCGTCAAATCTGCTCCCGGGCCCGATCGGGCGAACAACCGCCCAGTCGTTGTTCGTTGTTTCGCCCGATCGGGCGAGATGGCCCGAAGCCATCGGGCAAGCCACGATTTCCACTTTCCCTTGTGCGTTGCGGGCCCGATCGGGCGGCCTTGCCCGACCCGATCGGGCGAACCCCCGAAATCACCTTGTGACGCATTTCTTCGATGTTTTGCTTTGACGCAACCTTTCTTCACATCCTATACACCCCATTGAGCCTCATATATGCCATATACCCAACAATCTCCCACTTGGAGATAGGTGTAAGTGAAGAAAATACCATACCTTCATCATCTTCTCATTCATCTCAACTCCTAATCCACCATCTTCGCCAACAATCAACGAAGATCAACTAAGGTCCTGCAAAACCTTAGTTTTTCACAACTCACACTCTTAGTAAGCATATCTGCTGGATTCTTAGCACCCAGCACTTTCTCCAGACTCAACTCATTCTCCTCCACTAAACTCCTGATATAGTGAAAACGCCTACGAATGTGTTTAGTCCTACAATGAGTGGGATTCTTAGCCAAATGCACTGCACTTTGACTATTACTGTAAAGTATCACCTTTTCCTGTTTAATGCCCATCTCCTCAAGAAAACCAATCAACCATACCATCTCCTTACCTGCCTCCGACATAGCCACATACTCAAACTCTGTAGTCGACAAAGAGATACACTTCTATAACTTTGACATCCAACTCACTGCAGTACCTCCCACAGTAGAGACATATCCTGAAGTGCTTTTACTTGTATCGATATCTCCACTGAGATCAGCATCAACATAACCTTCTAGCTTTACTCCCTTCTGCCAGAAACAAAGCCCCATACTTGAAGTACCCTTCAAATACCTTAGTAACCACTTTACAGCCTCCCAATGTTTCTTACCTGGATTTGAAACAAACCTACTAACAACTCCCACTGCAAAAGCAATGTCAGGTGTGTCACACCATGGCATACATCAAGCTACCAACAGCTGAAGCATAGGGAACAGTGGCCATCCGCTCCTTTTCTGCTTCTGTAGTTGGTGAATGCTCCCTTGTCAATTTGAGATCACTAGGAAGTGGTGAATTTCTGGGTTTAGCATCACCTACATTAAACCTCTTCAGCACCTTAAGAATATAATCCTCCTGAGACAACTTCAACATACCAGACTTGTCCCTGAAAATCTTCATGCCTAAGATTTGTGTAGATTCACCCAAATCCTTCATCTCAAATACTTGTGACAGCTTTCCTTTCACTCCATTTATCACATCCATACTAGTACCAGCAATCAGCATATCATCAACATACAGAAGTAAATAAACATAGTCATTTTCATACCTCTGAAAGTAACAACAATGAACACTATCAGCTCTCTTGAACCCACTGCTACACATGAATGTGTCAAACTTTATGTACCACTGTCTAGGAGCCTGCTTCAGTCCATATAAGCTTCTCTTGAGCTTGCACACCAAGTTCTCCTTCCCTTGAACTTTAAACCATCTTGGTTGCTTCATGTAAATATTCCTCCTCCAGATCACCATGTAGAAACGCAGTCTTAACATCCATCTGTTCTTAAGAACAAAATTTTATCGACTAACCATCAGAGCAACAATAGCCAACAAGATACGAATAGTAGTTAACTTCACAACAGTAGGAGGAAATATTTCATTATAATCTATACCCTCCTTTTGTAGGAACCCCTTTACTACCAATCTCGCCTTATACCTGACACTTCCATTAGGCTCTTTCTTCAGTCTGAAGATCCACTTGTTGCTAAGTGCTCTCATACTTTAGGTAATGCAGACAACTCCCATGTCTGATTCTTTTCCAGGGACTTCATCTCATCTTTCATGGCTAACTCCACTTAGATGCATAGTCGAATTTATTGCTTCCTTGTATGATTCTGGTTCCCTGCATCAGTTAGTAACAAATAATACATGAAGGTGAATATCGAACAGGTGTTTTGGACACCCTTGCGGATTTTCTCAAGTAAACTTGAGAGACAATTCTCCCTGTACTAGAACTGGAGCCTCTTGCAATTGTACCCTCTGAATTATCAGGCTGTGAGATATCTGACTCCTCAGAATCAGACCCTGCAGGAGTGTGAACCTCATCTCTATGTTGCTCACCTAATTCTGGAACAATGACATCCCTAACATCAATGCCACCCATCTCCACAATCTCCTTCTCCTGAACTCCCACTACTTCAGTAATCTCAGATTTGTCACCAAATACATCCTTATACAGCTTAGTCTCATCAAATGTGACATCACAGTGTCTCAAAATCTTCCTACCTTTTGGTTCCCAACATCGATATCCATACTTCTAAACCATACCCAATAAAATAACATTTAACAGCTTTTGGGTCTAACTTGTCACGTTTCTCAATTGAACATATGCAACAAACCAAATAGTTTTAGAAAAGTAAAGATTTACCTCCTTTCCACTCCAAACCTACTCTGGAAACTTGAACTCCAAAGGAACTGATGGTCCTCTGTTGATCAAATAAGCTACTGTACTAACTGAATCTGCCCAGAAAGTCTTAGGTAGCCCTGCATGCAACCTCATACATCTAGCCCTCTCAGTCAGTGTCCTGTTCATCCTCTCTGTAACTCCATTCTGTCGAGGTTTCCCTGGAACTGTCCTTTCAGAATATGCCGTTCTCCTACAGAGTTTTGTGTACTCTGTCAACTCATACTCACCTCCATTATCAGACTTAATGCACTTAATCTTCTTCCAGTCTGATTTTCGACCTCAGCTTTTCTTAAAGTTCATGAAGTTCAGATTTCTTCTTCATGAAGTAGACCACACACTTCCTGCTGTAGTCATCAATGAAAGTAACAAAATACCGTGAGCCTCCAAGGGATCTGACTGGTGAGGACCCCACAAGTCAGTGTGCACCAATTCTAGCTTCTCAGTTTTCAACTCCTTCTTGGCTTTTGTGAAAGTCACCTTTTTCTGCTTGCCATAAACACAGCTCTCACAAAATTCCATGTCAACTGATTTCAACCCTGACAACTTGCCACTTGAAGCTAAAATCTTCATCCCCTTCTCACCCATATGACCAAGTCTAGTATGCCATAACTTGTCTCATCTACCGTAGCTGCACCAATCATGTTGTACCCCTGCAATAGTGTATAAGGTTCCCATCTTAGTACCTCTAGCCAAAATCATGGAACCTTTGGAAATTTTCCACTTTCCCTCACAGAACACAGTTTTGTAGCCACATGAGTCCAGTTGACTCACAGAAATCAGATTCTTTGCTAGGCGTGGAATGTACCTAACATCAGCAGTTTTAAAGTTCCTCCATTCGTAGTCCTGACAACCACATCTCCCTTCCCCATTATATCCAAGGTCTTATCATCAGCAAGATGGACCTTTCCTAACTTCTTTGCCTTGAAGTCCTAAACAGCTCCCTCATGGGTGAAGAATGAAATGATGCCCCCGAATCTAGGATCCACGACTCTATAGAACTATCAACACTCAAAACCAGAGCATCCTCAACCTCATTCGATGCAGAAAATATCGATGAGTTATCACTATCCTCCTGTCTCTCATTATGATCAGATTTTCCACCCTTCTTCTTGGGATGTGGACAATCCCTCTTTGGATGACCCTTCTCACCACAATTCCAACAGGTAAAATTTGTTCTGCCCTTAGACTTACTTCGCCCCCTTGATTTGATCTCCCTTGTGAACTCTTCCCTTTTCCCTTTTGTTTTCCCCTCCCTCTACCCTCTGCACTGTATGCTCCAGATGATTCTCCACTTCTTTCCTTCGAATGCTCTCACTCAAAATAAGATCACGACAACATCATAAACCAATTTCTCTTTACCAGAGGAATTACTAACAGCAGTAACAACAGTTTCCCAAGCAGTAGGTAAAGAGGACAACAAAATTAAAGCTTTCACTTCATCCTCAAAAGCAATATTAACATACGATAACTGACTTATTATAGAATTAAATTCATTAATATGTTCAGCAGCAGAACTACCATTATTCATCTCAAATCAAATAAACGCGCATCAGATATACCTTATTCATAGCCGAGGGCTTCTCATACATATCTGACAGAGCTTTGATCAATCCAGCGTCGTTTTGATGTCCTTAACATTGAACGCCACAGTCCAAGCCAATGTCAATCGCACCACCGCTAGTGCCTGCCTATCCAGTACCTTCCACTTAGCCTCTTCAATGTCAGCAGGCTTTTCAGAAAAAGGTTGATACAAAATTTTCTGATATAAGATGTCCTCTATTTGCATCTTCCAATATCCAAAATCTGTCCAATCAAACTTCTCAATTCTAATCTTTGAATCCTCCATTGTTAATTATTCTAGATCTAGACAATAATCAAACCTAGCTTTGATACCACTTGTAAGTCCTATTGACTATCAATCTAGAAATAATAAAATATCAAACAAGAAAGCAGGAAAGAACACACCAGAACTTTTTACGTGGAAACCCAAGAACTGGGAGAAAAACCACGAATATGCACTAGGAATCGATGAATGTTCAAGAAAGATTACAAAAAGTGCTCAAGATCTCTCTCTATAGCCTTTTCTCTCTCTATATGTGTTTTTAATGATGAAGAATACATTAATGACGTAATTAGGGCACCTATTTATACCCCCACTAGGAAAACAGCGTTTTCAGAACCATCTCGCGTCAAAAACAGACCCGCCCGATCAGGTCGGGCGAGTAATGCTTCGTCAAATCTGCTCCTGGGACCCGATCGGGCGAACAACCACCCAGTCGTTCGTTGTTCCGCCCGATCGGGCGAGATGGCCCCGAAGCCATCGGGGAAGCCACGATTTCCACTTTCCCTTGTGTCGTTGCGGGCCCGATCGGGCGGCCTTGCCCGACCCGATCGGGCGAACCCCCGAAATCACCTTTTGACGCATTTCTTCGATGTTTTCCTTCGACGCAACCTTTCTCCACATCCTATACACCCCATTGAGCCTCATATATGCCATATACCCAATAATGGTTTGTGAAATACATGTTTATGAGTTTTAAGACAAAGGCATAACTAAATCGCATGTTAAGTTCTATAGGCTATAAGTTATGTTGTTTTGAGACTCAATAGTATAAATTTGTTTGATGAACCATGTTTTGTGATATGAATAAGGCATGGACATTTGGTTCTAAATGAGAGTTTCACTATATTTTCAATAGTTATAAGTTTGATTCTATGAGTTCAGCGAGTTATACATTAGGGGAATGGATAAGGTTATGAAGCTCAATTATGATTTCAGAAAAGACTTCATTTATATATGGTTATAAATGTATAAACTTTATAAGAACATGATACCTGTAAGTTGTTGAGAACCTCGGTATCACATATTGGTAACATTAATTCTTGTTCAAGTTTCGTGTATGAATTTTTAAGAAATCAATTATAATGTTTGATTACCCATTTCGAAATACATGCATTAGAGGTTGGAAGATATGGGTTCGGAGTTATAGTTGTAATTTCAGAGTACACTATAACATGAGTTTTGGAGGACTATTATTTGAGTACCGAAATATACATGTAGTAAACTATGAACTAGAATAGTATGAACTATTATTATAAGGAGAATAATTTAAGATTAAAAAGGTTACATTATGTCATAGAAGGATAGCAACAAGGACTATTTGAGGAATTTGGGTTTTGTAATATTGGAAAGTTATGTCAAAGTAGTTGTGGGACAAATTAGTAGATCGAAGAATTATGTTTGAGAATGTTAGTTATTATTTGAAAAGTGGAGTTAGGGGATTGTGTAAGTTTTGGAGTGGCAACGTTAATTAGTGGGTCAGTTGTCGATATAAAAATTATATGATTCTTAAAGATCAGACGACAATAAAAGTATATATTGGAAGGTGTATATATAGGAAATGAGAAACACTCAACGTTGGAACATAGAGTTAAATAAATGAGTTCTATAATAGTGATATCGATATAAAAGGGCTGGAGTGATGGTTGTGGGAAGTATCAGACACTAAATTTGAATTATGTTGACTAAGTCGAGGGAAAGTGATAACTGAGTTTGAAAAACTTCTATTATGGGTATCAATGAGGAGTGCAAAAGAGCTTAGGAGTCTTATTTTCTAATTGGAGAAGTAAGAATAGGAAATGGGAAGGTGGGAAGAGTATAAAATGTTACGTATAAAAGTCAAGTTAGATATCTAAGGATAATTATTTAGAAGTGAATTTTGGAAGTTCAACATTAATCCAAGGGTTAATAGAGTGGTTACAATAGGTTTGTGAGTCCAAGAGATGTTATAACCAAAATAAGTATTTGAGACGAAATAATAAATATTGAGAAGTAAGATTTAAAATGTGAAGGTCATATTAGAGAAATAAAGGATCAAGATATGGGTGGTGGCTCAAAAGAATGTGAAATAGAGAAGTGTAACTTATAGTATTTAAGTTATGAAAGTTCATATTTGGAATTGGATTAAGCAAGAAAGTTTAAAGGTATAATTTTCTAGTAAGATAAATAAGATTATGTAAATGGAAGTTAGGGGAAAGGTAAATCTAGTGTAATGGAATGATACATATTGATTAAGTATTCAAGAGCATTCAAGAAAGAAACAAGAACAAAGAAAGAGAACATAAACTTTGTTACAAACCGGTTTAATTAGATTGAACAACCACCAACTTTCACAAACCAAATACCACCAATCTAAGATCAAGTTATAACAATAAGCTTCTAACTTGCATCTACTTTGAGTTTCATTCACTAAATCAACGTTTAAGTGAAGGAATTAAGCAAAGATTTGAGAATGGTCTAAACTGACCGGAAATACAATAAGCACACAGCTTAGTGTTTCAAGCATAAAAGCTTCAATTTTCATTCAAATGACTTAATTCCAAAAGGAATACAAAGCTAACTTATATGTCTACCTTTTGTCCAAAAATCAGCTGATTTGGACCACAAGAGCTACGCCAACTAAGCTAATAAAATACATGAAACAAAAATTACAAACTGTTTAGCACACTTTCTAAAAACTAGCTTAGTTCCCTATTGGAAGTTACAAAACAGGAAAACTACCAATAGAATACTAAAGTAAACATATTAAACTATAACTCCTCAAAAGCTTGAGTCATTTGCAGCTCAAATGATTGCTGCCCAAAAGCTTCAAAGTGAAGGCATGCTGAACGTGTGAACTGGGCAGATTAGCATACCTTGCCATGAAGTCTCCTATGCTCATTTGCTAAGGCTTCTTTTGCCCATGTGAACTTCATGTGGGCTTATACTCTTCCCTAAGTCTTCAATTCAGTAGGAGGTGGCACCAAAATGCAGAAAAACCATTCCTAAGCTTGCTTATACAACCGGATTAGAGGAAAACTAACTAGCTTAGCTCTTAAAGCATGATTAACATATCTTAAGTATGTAATTAAGCTACTAATCACTTACTAAACTTAATTACCAATACATAATGATGATTAAAGTGTCATTAGTATTAGTTAATCTTGTTTAAGTAGAGATTAACAAAGGATTAGCCTAATCAAGGTGCTTAAGTAAGGTTTTAGAGTAAACCGAGCTAGTTAGGCTAAGAAATTGAACCTCTTTCACCATGTTCTCCTTTTGATCATGTAGAAGAAGACCTTGATTGTTTAAGCTAGATGCTCCTGCATCAGGAGAGTTTAGGAGTTAATGATGTATATTGATATTGAAATAATAGAGTGTTAAGACTAATATGAACATCAAGTTTAAATATTTGGGGTTGTAGGGTTATGAGTTATATAATTAAGATTGATTAAGATAATGGGTTCAAGTATTCGTAATTGTAAATATTTGGATGAATAGTTGAGTCATGAAATATTGTTTATGACATAGAAATATGGAGTGAGATATCCTGACTTACAATAATAAACGTAGATGATTTATTATAATATAATATGGTCGTGGGAAATCTGAGATATTAATGTGATAAGTTGGACATACAAGTATCATTCTAGCAATGTTGAGTTCATGTATTGGGGATAATTAATCCTTCAAGGAACATTCATATCTTGAGAATTCTTGGAGGCTATAGTGAGATGCTTGAAGTTAAAGATCGAAGTCCAAGGATAAGGGACTAAAAGAAGGGGAATACCAAAAGGAGTTAGAGGGAATATTATGATCTATGAAGTTAGAAACTATAGGTTATACGTGCTTAGTGTGTGGTTTCGGCAATAGTTCTCCAGACTTTTGAGGGACGTCTCCCCACCTTTCTTATATTCTGCTTGCAAGACTTTTAGTTCATGACCCTACATAACGGAGCAATACCCGCTCCAAACACATAATGAGCAAACCTGCTCCACAAATATTGTTCGTCACTGCTTTTGCAGCTACTTCCCTTCTAAAACAAAACATAACCGCAATACTCAATTATTAATTTCATAAACTCATATTTTTCGAAACTCATATACATGGTTCTGAAAATTCATATAACAAATATTCATATCTTATATTAGGATAACAAATCCATGTTCATATTTTGGAAACATACTTTGGAAATGATGGATATTTGACTTAGAAATCATATGCCAATCCATTACACAATTATAAATTACTTAGTATTATTCAAAATATGAAATATCGAATTATCTTCATCTCCTTAACATCATTTGACAGATTTTGATAGTAAATGTTTTTCACAATTGGAACAGATAACGTAGTCAAAATGTAACATATGTTTCTCAAAGATTTACAAGGTGGTGAACTATTGCCGAAACCACACACTAAGCACGTATAACCTATAGTTTCTAACTTCATAGATCATAATATTCCCTCTAACTCCTTTTGGTATTCCCTTCTTTTAGTCCTTTATCCTTGGACTTCTATCTTTAACTTCTAGCATCTCACTATAGCCTCCAAGAATTCTCAAGATATGAATGTTCCTTGAAGGATTACTTATCCCTAATACATGATCTCAACATTGCTAGAATGATACTTGTATGTCCAACTTATCACATTAATATCTCAGATTTCCCACGACCATATTATATTATAATAAATCATCTACGTTTATTATTGTAAGTCAGGATATCTCACTCCATATTTCTATGTCATAAACAAATATTTCATGACTCAACTATTCATCCAAATATTTACAATTACGAATACTTGAACCCATTATCTTAATCAATCTTAATTATATAACTCATAACCCTACAACCCCAAATATTTAAACTTGATGTTCATATTAGTCTTAACACTCTATTATTTTAATATCAATATACATCATTAACTCCTAAACTCTCCATTACACTAGATTTACCTTTCCCCTAACTTCCATTTACATAATCTTTTATCTTACTAGAAAATTATACCTTTAAACTTTCTTACTTAATCCAATTCCAGATATGACCTTTCATAACTTAAATACTATAAGTTACACTTCTCTATTTCATATTCTTTTGAACCACCACCATATCTTGATCCTTTATTTCTCTAATATGACCTTCACATTTCAGATCTTACTTCTCAATATTTATATTTCGTCTCAAATACTTATTTTGGTTATAACATCTCTTGGACTCACAAACCTATTGTAACCACTCTATTAACCCTTGATTAATGTTGAACTTCCAAAATTCACTTCTAAAAATTATCCTTAGATATCTAACTTGACTTTTATACATAAATTTGATACTCTTCCCACCTTCCCATTTCCTATTCTTACTTCTCCAATTAGAAAATAAGACTCCTAAGCTCTTTTGCACTCGTAATTAATACCCATAATAGAAGTTTTCCAAACTCAGTTATCACCTTCCCTCGACTTAGTCAACATAATTCAAATTTAGTGTCTGATACTTCCCAAAACCATCACTCCAGCCCTTTATATCGATATCACTATTATAGAACTCATTTATTTAACTCTATGTTCCAACGTTGAGTGTTTTCATTCCCTATATATTACCTTCCAATATATACTTTTATAGTCTTTGATCTTTAAGAACCATATAATTTTTATATCGACAACTGACCCATTAATTGACGTTGGCACTCCAAAACTTACACAATCCCCCAACTCCACTTTTCAAATAATAACTAACATTCTCAAACATATTTCATCGATCTACTAATTTTTCCCACAACTACTTTGACATAAGTTTTCAATATTCCAAAACCGAAATTCCTCAAATAGTCCTTGTTCTATCCTTCTATGACACAATGTAACCTTTTTAATCTGAACTTATTCTCCTTATAATAATAGTTCATACTATTCTAGTTCATAGTTTACTACATGCATATTTCCGTACTCAAATAATAGTCCTCCAGAACTCATGTTATAGCGTACTCTGAAATTACAACTACAACTCCGAACTCATATCTTCCAACCTCTAATGCATGTATTTCGAAATGGGTAATCAAACATTATAATTGATTTCTTAAAAATTCATACACGAAACTTGAACAAGAATTAATGTTACCAAGATGTGATACCGAGGTTGTCAACAACTTACAGGTATCATGTTCTTAAAAAGTTTATACATTTATAACCATATATAAATGAACTCTTTTCTGAAATCATAATTGAGCTTCATAACCTTATCCATTCCCCTAATGTATAACTCACTGAACTCATAGAATCAAACTTATAACTATTGAAAATATAGTGAAACTCTCATTTAGAACCAAATGTCCATGCCTTATTCATATCACAAAACATGGTTCATCAAACAAATTTATACTATTGAGTCTCAAAACAACATAACTTATAGCCAATAGAACTTAACATGTGATTTAGTTTTGCCTTTGTCTTAAAACTCATAAACACGTATTTCACAAACCATATAGTACACAAATCACATTTTTAATATAACATAAGTTTAACTTATGAAAACATATCAAGATCAACTTATATAGTTCATATGATCAATCGAAATATCAATAATATATTTGGAAAGTGAAAGGACATGTGTGTACCTCTTTCATTCTCCAAATAACGCTCAATTCCATAAAAATCTTCAAGAGTCCAACATCTCCAAATTCATGATCAATCTCCAATGATCGCCTCAGAACAATAATAATAATAATTAACATTCGTTCTTATTACTCAATTCTCATAAATAAATTAACTTGCCATACTTTCTAAACTCCTTTATGAACTAATACAACCCTTATGCACAAACCATCTTACTAGTCTACTCACAACTTTCACTAATCAATAAGAATCTTATAAACCCAATTTAATTAACGGAATCTCTGGAAATTTTGACACTAATCGGCAATACGAAATCATGGTCTAGAATTTCATAGAAATATAATGTATAAAATATGATTTACTAAAGTTAATATAGGAAAATGAAGATGAATATAAACTAGGATTTACAAATTCCAAAACAACTTCAATCCATGAATAAAAAAAAAAGATTCAATCTTTAGCTCTAACATACAACCACATGTTGATTTTTGCCATCAAAACCAAGAAAACCAAGGTTTAGAGATGAATTTGCTAATTCAATCCAACAATAATACATTTGAATTTGTTCTTAACATTTTGAAGAAAAATGAAGTAAGATTTTAACTTTATACCTTCATTAATACACTAAAGAGTAGAAGAAATGAAGTAGGAGCACCAACATCAACACAATAACAGCAGTAACAACCACGAAACTGCAGCAAAAATTGAAAACCTCGAAGGAAAATGATAGCAGCAAGACCAAACTTGCAAAGGCCATAACTCACAGATCCGAACTCCGAATTGGACGATTTTTGTGGCCGAATTTTAATAACTCAAAGAGATCTACAATTTTGATGAAGAAACAAGGAGCAAATTTGGATTGCATTTTGGAGAAAATCGCAGAAACCGATTGACGAAAACAGAGGAGAAAGAAATGAAGGCAACAACACCAAATTTGCAATAGGCATAACTCATATTACACAAGTCGGAATTGAGTGATTTTTAAGCCTAAATTGAATATCTCGAAGAGATCTACAACTTTAATTTAGCATATATTTCCAAAATACTTCATGCCATCGATTTTGAGCAAATAATTCGGCAGCAACTTTACGACCAAGAAAATTAGTGGAGAGAGATTGAATTAGAAGGAGGTGGATAAAATAGAGGAGTGGGGTTTAATTTTCTAGATTTCTAGAAGGAGATTATATCAACAAGTATTTTTTTCTAGATTGATAAAACCTAGTTGATTTATGAAGCATTGACACATAAAAAATATGACCTTGGTTGGCTGCAACGTTGGTAGGTGCAGTCCATTCTTTTACCGCTTTTATCTTTTCAGGATCCACTGCTATACCCTCTTTGGTTACAACATGCCCTAAGAACATTTTACTTGATCCAACAAAAATTCACACTTACTCAGCTTTGCATAGAGTTTCTCTCTTCACAATATTTCTAACACCTCTCTCAAATGTTCTTCATGCTCTTTGCGATCTTTAGAGTACACCAATATATCATCAATAAAAATTACCACAAACCGATCGAGCAAAGGATTAAAGTACCTCTTCATTAAATCCATAAAAGCTGCTAGTGCATTAGTGAGTCCAAACGGCATCACCACGAACTCATAATGCCCATATCTAGTTCTGAATGCTGTTTTCAGTATATCTTCCTCCACTATGCGCATTTGATGATACCCCGACCTTAAATCTATTTTTGAGAATATTCCTGCCCCCTTCAACTGATCGAACAGATCATCAATTCGGGGTAATGGATATCTATTCCGGATTGTGATATTATTAATTTCTCGATAATCTATACACAATCTCATCGTACCATCCTTTTTCTTCACAAATAACACTGGTGCGCCCCATGGAGACACACTAGGTCGGATATAACCTTTCTGCAACAATTCTTCTAATTGCTTCTTTAATTCAACCATTTCTGCAGGAGCCATCCTATAAGGAGCTCTAGATATCGGTGTTGCCCCCGGCACCAGATCAATATGAAAATCAACCATCCGATGTGGTGGCAGTCCCGGTAAATCTCTTGGAAATGCATCCTGGAATTCTCTTACCACCGGAATTTCTTCAATTTTTCTTTCTTCCTTTTTACCTCCTTCTATTTGATTCACATAACCAATACCCTCAGGTATTATCTCTGTATCATTCTCAATTATTACCTCACCTTTTTCTGTCGATCTCACTATTTCTTCTTTATACACAATGTTATCTCCGCATGGAGACCTCAATCTAACGGCACCAGCGTAACAGTTTATCACCGCCCTGTTTTTACTCAACCACTTCATCCCTAAAATCACATCATAATACTCCAAATTAAAGGGTATTAGATCTACCCGCAATTCTGACCCTACTATCCTAATTTCACAATTTCTAAATATCCATTTACAACATATTGACTCCCCATTAGGAATCCAAATATTCATATTTAAGGGGTGAACACAGGGTTTATATGGCAGGTTGCCAACAAACATATTCGAAATAAATGAATGTGAAGCTCCAGAATCAAATAACACCTTGGCCATCGAGTTACATACGAGAAACCTCCCTGAAATTACATTACCTGGCAACTCCTGCAGCTCCAGAATCTCCTTTGCTTCCCTCTTAACAGCAAATAACTTTCCTGGTGCTTTCCCTTGATTGCCATGTTGAATCCCTTTTCTGGCCCTACCTTGACTTGAGCTTCCTTCTCCAGCTGTCAGCATCCACATATTCCCTGGTTCATTATTTCCTCCTAACCTTCCTGATTCTTTCCACAAAGGGCACTCAATAATTCGATGCCCCACATTCTTGCATTTAAAACACACCATTTGCCCCGAACAATTTCTGCCATAATGATTCTTCCCACAACGATTGCACTTCCATTCTATCCTACCACCTCTACCATTCCCAGCTAGCCCTTTGAACTAATTTGGGGCTGTCATTTCTGTTTTTGCCTTCTTGAATCCCCCTTCTTTAAATTTTCCCCCATTTCTTTTCTTTCTGAACTCCTCATCCTTCATCTCAATTCTCTCTTGTTCCAGGGCACGATCATATAATTCTTCAAAGGTGGTATATGACCCAATTCTCTTCTGATACTTTAGGTTCAGACCCTCAAAGAATCGCATCATTTTCACCCTTTCATTGCTTACGAAATCAGGTGCAAATCGGGATAATTCAAGAAATTTTGCTGCATAGTCCAGTACAGACATTTTTGCTTGCTTCAAAAATAAGAATTCATTTTCCTTCATCCTCCGTAATGCCGGAGGAAAGAACTTATCCTTCATTTTCTCAACAAACTCTGTCCAAGTAAATTTCGATTGTTGAGCTATTCCCTTGGTGGTATTCCACCATATGTCAGCTGGACCTTCCAAATAAAAAGTAGCCATCTTCACCTTCATCGTTTCAGGGAAATTGACTACATCAAGTAATTTGCTCATGTATGTAATCCAATTTTCAAATTTGACGGGATCAGATTCACCGTCATAAGTGCGTGGCTTATCAGCAGCCAACCGCTTATAAAACATCCGTTCATCATCGTTTTTATTCTGATTATGTTTTTCCAGTATCTCCAATAATCGGGCATTCATCTCTTTCATTTCCTGTAACTGTTTATTTTTATCATTCTCAACCTCCAACGATTTGGATGCACTTCCCTGACTTGCCATTTCCTACATATTCAATGGCAATACTCAGTCAAACATTCATACAATTTTTTTTCTTTTTATAAACTTAATATAATAACTTCACAACTCTATTTCATATATATATAGTCCACGATAGCATAACAACTTTGCTGTTTATTTATATACATATTTGATACAAACATACTGACTTTCCTTATTATTTACTTACACCCCTCATGCAACATACTGATCTTTAAACAAACTGAGCATTACATACAGAAATAACATGTATTAAAAGTTTCTTTCCACTTGTCTTTCCTCCTTGGTACACTCCCTTGCTCAATCCAATCTATAAGGATCATAATAATAACCACTGTCGTCACTGCTGATTGGCGGGGTCTCTGGAATATAGTCAGGCCCACAAATCTTACATCCTTCCTCAGCCCCATAAGTGGTACTGTATTGGGTTGAATCAGTAGTACTTGAACCTTGTACTGTTGGGGTCCTTGAGCTAGAGTGACTCTTAGTTCCACTGGACGAACTCGATCCACCTCCATACATCCCAGCCATCCGCTCTTCCTCTCTATGGGTAATACGATCATACATTTCTCTCCAATGTGGGTCATTTGGGTAGATTTGCCCCTCTCTCTGACGTTCCAGAGTAATATCCATTTCTCGCCTAACTTCCTCCACTGTGCCCTCCCATCCTTTCAAACTCTTGTCTATATTCTCCATAGTCACCCCGTATCCTTGGAGTGCCCCCTTAGCCACTTACATCCTCAACAAACTCCAATAAGTTCTATGAAAACTAGCCAACGGTTCACAAGTCGGAAAGGTCTTTATTATAGCATATGCCTGTATACCAGTCTGCCAATAATGGTTATTGCTAGTCAGCCCCATCAACTCATTCCATTCCCGAATGTATCCTAATACCTCACTTGCATGATGAATAGCATCATCCCACCATTTACCGACCGCGGCATAGGTGTCGAGTTCCTTTAAATAGGGTACCTCCTGATTTACACTCTCGCTGGATGATCTTGAGGCCATCTACACAGAATTCTAATGTTTATACAATCATCACATACATATTCTACGCACATTAATTTGATGCACATAATCACATATTCACATCATCACATAAAAATTTATTATTATATATTTTTTTTCGAAAAAGTACTTAGATATATATATATATATATATATATATATTATTAATTTCAAAATCCAAAATACTTAGTTTTTGAGGTTTTCAAATAGTTTTCTTTGATACCAAGTGTAATAGCCCTCTCTACTTAGCAGCTTATTTAAGACTAAATCTACTTAATGAAAGGATTTATGTTCTGCTGCTGCGTGATGTTATTGTATAAATTAACTATGTGATGTAAATTATATTTTTAAAACTCAACTTTTAAATACTTAGACTACGATGTAATAATTAAGTATCTTAAGTGGATTTCGTAAATTAAGCTCAGATATATGCAGATTCTTAACCTTCCAAGGGCAGGGTGGTTAGGAATCTGTATTAACAACATATCTAATTAGTAGCTTAATCCTTTCATTAAGTAGAGTTAGTCTTAAATAAGCTGCAAACTAGAGAGGGCTGTTACACTTGGTATCAGAGCAAACTATTTGAAAACCTCAAAAACTAAGTATTTTGGATTTTGAAATTAATAATAATATATATATATATTTAAGTACTTTTTCTAAAAAAAAAATATAATAATACATTTTTATGTGATGATGTGAATATGTGATTATGTGCATCAAATTTATGTGCATAGAATATGTATGTGATGATTGTATAAACATTAGAATTCTGTGTAGATGGCTTCAAGATCATCCAGCGAGAGTGAAAATCAGGAGGTACCCTATTTAAAGGAACGTGACACCTATGCCGCGGTCGGTAAATGGTGGGATGATGCTATTGATCATGCAAGTGAGGTATTAGGATATATTCGGGAATGGAATGAGTTGATGGGGCCGACTAGCAATAACCATTATTGGCGGACTGGTATACAGGCATACGCTATAATAAAGACCTTTCCGACTTGTGAACCGTGGGATAGTTTTCATAGAGCTTATTGGAGTTTGTTGAGGATGTATGTGGCTAAGGGGGCACTCCAAGGGTACGGGGTGACTATGGAGAATATAGACAAGAGTTTGATAAGATGGGAGGGCACAGTGGAGGAAGTTAGGCGAGAAATGGATATTACTCTGGAGCGTCAGAGACAGGGGCAAATCTACCCAAATGACCCACATTGGAGAGAAATGTATGATCGTATTTCCCATAGAGAGGAAGAGTGGATGGCTAGGATGTATGGAGGTGGGTCGAGTTCGTCTAGTGGAACTAAGAGTCACTCTAGATCAAGGAACCCAACAGTACAAGGTTCAAGTACTACTGATTCAACCCAATCCAGTACCACTTATGGGGCTGAGGAAGGATGTAAGATTTGTGGGCCTGACTATATTCCAGAGACCCCGCCAATCAGCAGTGATGACAATGGTTATTATTATGATCCTTATAGATTGGATTGAGCAAGGGAGTGTACCAAGGAGGAAAGACAAGTGGAAGGAAACTTTTAATACATGTTATTTCTTTATGTAATGCTCAGTTTGTTTAAAGATCAGTAAGTTGCATGAGGGGTGTAAGTAAATAATAAGGAAGTCAGTATGTTTGTATCAAATATGTATATAAACAAACAACAAAGTTGCTATGCTATCGTGGAGTATATATATATGAAATAGAGTTGTGAAGTTATTATATTAAGTAACTTTATAAAAAGAAAAAAATGTATGAATGTTTGACTGAGTATTGTCATTGAATATGTAGGAAATGGCAAGTCAGGGAAGTGCATCTAAATCGCTGGAGGTTGAGAATGATAAAAATAAACAGTTACAGGAAATGAAAGAGATGAATGCCCGACTATTGGAGATGCTGGAAAAACAGAATCAGAATAAAAAGGATGATGAAGGGAAGTTTTATAAGCGGTTGGCTGCTCATAAGCTACGCACTTATGACGGTGTATCCGATCCCGTCAAATTTGAAGATTGGATTACATACATGAGCAAATTACTTGATGTAGTCAATTGCCCTAAAACTATGAAGGTGAAGATGGCTACTTTTTATTTGGAAGGTCCAGCTGACATATGGTGGAATACCACCAAGGGAATAGCTCGACAATCGGAATTTACTTGTACAGAGTTTGTTGAGAAAATGAAGGATAAGTTCCTTCCTCCGGCATTACGGAGGATGAAGGAAAATGAATTCTTATTTTTGAAGCAAGCAAAAATGTCTATACTGGAGTATGCAGTAAAATTTATTGAATTGTCCCAATTTGCACCTGATTTCATAAGCAATGAAAGGGTGAAAATGATGCGATTCTTTGAGGGTCCGAACCTAAAGTATCAGAAGCGAAATGGGTCATATACCACCTTTGAATAATTATATGATCGTGCCTTGGAACACGAGAGAATTGAGATGAAGGATGAGGAGTTCAGAATGAAAAGAAATGGGGGAAAATTTAAAGTAGGGGGATTCAAGAAGGCAAAAACAGAAATGACATCCCCAAATCAGTTCAAAGGGCTAGCTGGGAATGGTAGAGGTGCTAGGATAGAATGGAAGTGCAATCGTTGTGGGAAGAATCATTATGGCAGAAATTATTCAGGGCAAATGGTGTGTTTTAAATGCAAGAATGTGGGGCATCAAATTAATGAGTGTCCTTTGTGGAAGGAATCAGGAAGGTTAGGAGGAAATAATAAACCAGGGAATATGTTGATGTTGACAGCTGGAGAAGGAAGCTCAAGTCAAGGTAGGGCCGGAAAAGGGATTCAACATGGCAATCAAGGGAAAGCACCAGGAAAGTTATTTGATGTTAAGACAGAAGCAAAGGAGATTCCAGAGCTGCAGGAGTTGCCAGGTAATGTAATTTCATGGAGGTTTCTTGTATGTAACTCGATGGCCAAGGTGTTATTTGATTCTGGAGCTTCACATTCATTTATTTCGAATATGTTTGTTGGCAACCTGCCATATAAACCTTGTGTTCACCCCTTAAATATGAATATTTGGATGCCTAATGGGGAGTCGATATGTTGTAAATGGGTATTTAGAAATTGTGAAATTAGGATAGCAGGGCAGAATTGCGGGTAGATCTAATACCCTTTAATTTGGAGTATTATGATGTGATTTTA
The DNA here is from genome assembly GCF_026745355.1 of Beta vulgaris subsp. vulgaris. NCBI lineage: Eukaryota > Viridiplantae > Streptophyta > Magnoliopsida > Caryophyllales > Amaranthaceae > Beta > Beta vulgaris. The sequence goes on along the minus strand of NC_079206.1, from coordinate 41,491,553 downwards.
GGAATGAATTGGTTGAGTAAAAACAGGGCGGTGATAGAATGTTACGCTAGAGCCGTCAGATTGAGGTCTCCATGCGGAGATAACATTGTGTATAAAGAAGAAATGGTGAGACCGACAGAAAAAGGTGAGGTGATAATTAATAATGATACGGAGATAATACCCGAGGGTATCAGTTATGTGAATCAAATAGAAAGAGGTAAAAAGGAAGAAAGAAAAATCAAAGAAATTCCGGTGGTAAGAGAATTCCAGGATGCATTTCCAGGAGATTTACCGGGACTGCCACCACATCGGGTGGTTGATTTTCATATTGATCTGGTGACGGGGGCAATACCGATATCTAGAGCTCCTTATATACGATGGCTCCTGCAGAAATGGCTGAATTGAAGAAGCAATTAGAAGAATTGTTGCAGAAAGGTTATATCCGACCTAGTGTGTCTCCATGGGGCGCACCAGTGTTATTTGTGAATAAAAAGGATGGTACGATGAGATTGTGTATAGATTATCGAGAAATTAATAAAATCACAATTTGGAATAGATATCCATTACCCCGAATTGATGATCTGTTCGATCAGTTGAAGGGGGCAGGAATATTCTCAAAAATAGATTTAAGGTAGGGGTATCATCAAATGCGCATAGCGGAGGAAGATATACTGAAAACAGCATTCAGAACTAGATATGGGCATTATGAGTTCGTGGTGATGCCGTTTGGACTCACTAATGCACCAGTAGCTTTTATGGATTTAATGCAGAGGTACTTTAAGCCTTTGCTCGATCGGTTTGTGGTAATTTTTATTGATGATATATCGGTGTACTCTAAAGATCGCAAAGAGCATGAAGAACATTTGAGAGAGGTGTTAGAAATATTGCGAAGAGAGAAACTCTATGCAAAGTTGAGTAAGTGTGAATTTTGGTTGGATCAAGTAATGTTCTTAGGGCATGTTGTAACCAAAGAGGGTATAGCAGTGAATCCTGAAAAGATAAAAGCGGTAAAAGAATGGCCTGCACCTACCAACGTTGGGGAAGTTAGAAGCTTTCTTGGGCTTGCTGGATATTATAGAAGATTCGTCGAAAATTTTTTGCGAATAGCTTTGCCGATTACGAATTTAATCAAGAAGAATACAAGATTTCAGTGGACAGAGAAATGTGAGAAGGCTTTTCAAGAGTTGAAGGAAAGATTGACTAGTGCTCCAGTCTTAGCTCTACCTTCTGGAACAGAAGGGTTTGAGGTTTATAGTGATGCCTCTCAGGAAGGATTAAGATGTGTACTAATGCAGAACCAACGGGTTATAGCTTACGCTTCCAACAATTGAAGATTCATCTGAAAAATTATCCTGTGCATGATTTAGAGTTGGCAGCAGTCGTCTTTTGCATTGAAATTGTGGAGACATTATTTATATGGAGTCTCTTGCAAGGTTTATACTGATCATAAGAGTTTAAAATATATTTTCACCCAGAAGGAAATGAATATGAGGCAATGGAGATGGTTGGAATTTCTTAAAGATTATGATATAGATATTCAATATTATACGGGAAAAGCAAATAACATTGCAGATGCTGTGAGTAGAAGACCTTGTCGGGAAGTGAATGCATTGATGTCGGTGCCAGAGAAGTTGTATAACGAACTGGTGCAATTAGATTTGCGAGTGGTTGTAAGAAGCGAACTGCAAGGAGAATTAAATGCAATTGTGATGTAACTGTCTCTCTTTGAAGAAATTCGGCAAAAGAAGGATAAAGATGATTTCATCAAGGAGTTGAAGTGAAAGATAGAAAGGAATGAGATGACGGACTTCCAATAATATGCTGATGGGAGTATTCGTTTAAATGGAAGATGGTGCATTCCTAATGATGAGGAATTGAAAAATAAGATTTTGAGGGAAGCACATAGCAGTGCATATTCAGTTCATCCAGGCAGAGATAAAATGATTCAGGATGTGAGGAAACATTTCTGGTGGAAAGGATTAAAGAAAGACATGTCACAGTTCGTGGCAAGGTGTTTAATTTGTAAAAAGGTAAAATCTGAGCGGAAGAAGATGTCTGGATTGCTGTAGCCACTGCCAGTACCGGAATGGAAATGGGATTCGATCTCCATGGATTTTGTATCAAACTTACCTAAATCAAGAAGGGGAAATGACTCTATATGAGTTATAGTGGACAGATTGACAAAGACAGCTCGGTTTATTTCCATGGGAGTGACTTGGAGCAAGAAACAACTAGCGGATGCATATATCAAAGAAATTGTTCGGTTGCACGGCGTTCCGACCACCATTATTTATGATCGAGATACCCGATTTCTGTCACATTTCTGGGAGAAGTTGCAAGAAGCTTTGGGGTCGACTAAGAAATTTAGCACAACATTCCATCCAGCAACAGATGGGCAAACCGAGCGGGTAATGCAAATATTAGAAGACATGTTACGAGCCTGCGTATTGGAATTTAAAGGCTTCTGGGAGGATAAATTGGCATTAATAGAATTTTCCTATAATAACAGTTATCAATCTAGCATTGGTATGGCTCCATATGAAGCTTTGTATGGGCTTAAATGTCGAACACCTATTTGTTGGGAAGACGCGAGTCCGGGTATACCAGTTGGACCTAAGTTGATTCAAGATACAATAAAGCAGGTTTGGGTAATTCGAGAGAAAATGAAAATCGCGCAAGACTGACAAAAGAAATATGTTGATTTACGGAGAACGAAGCTGGAATTTAAAGAAGGGGATAAAGTGTTTCTCCGTGTTTCACCTACTAAAGGGGTGAAAAGATTTGGGCTGCGAGGGAAATTGAGTCCTAAATTCATAGGACCATTCGAGATTTTGCGAAGAATTGGTGAAGTCGCCTATGAATTAGCCTTACCAATAGAACTGTCTAGGGTGCACAATGTTTTTCACGTCTCGCAACTACGGAAATATATACATGATCCTTCACATGTGTTATCCTACGAACCATTACAGATAGACGAGTCGTTATGTTATGAGGAGAGACCTATAAGGATTTTGGATAAACGAGAAAAAGTGTTGCGGAACCAAATAAACCATACCTTTAGTTAAAGTATTCTGGACCAATCATGGAACGGAAGAAGCAACTTGGGAAAAAGAAAGAGATATGCAAGAGCGATACCCCCAGTTGTTCCAAGGTATGTTGTACGTTTCGGGACGAAACTTCTTTAAGGGTGGTAGAGTATAATAGCCTGAATTATTAAGCTAATATTAGAATCAATAATCCGCAATCAATTAAGTTAATGACGATTAAATTAAATTGTGATCGATATGATCCGAATTCTAAAAGTGTAAATGAATGTTATGTGATTTTGTTGCTAACGTGTATATTTTGTGTTATTAGCTAACTAATAACATGAGCTATGTGATAACTAAGTAATTTAGAGGTTATGCTAGGAACATTGAATATCGTCTCAGAATTATGGGATTTGTGTTAGTATTTGATATCGATTTGTTATTCGAGGAAGTGAGATTAAGGAGTTGATTAGGTTAAGATACCTTCATTAAGGTATGTGGTATACTTTGGAGAGATTTAGCTAAGAAAAATTAAGGATTAGGAAGGAATTAAGAAAGAAAATCCAAGTTGAAGCTTTGGAAAATCTGGTTAGTACATAGGCAAGTGAAAGGACGATTCTACCCTAATACTAAACCGAAAATTACAAGTTTACCCTTACCCATTCTGCATATATGAGAGGGGAGGGTCCTCATTTAGTATCATCATAATCATCTCACAAACAAACATAAGAAAACATCTTCTTCACTCTCTCTCTTCTCACGCCATATATGGTGTCCCAGCAGGAGGACTTTGGCAGCTTGTTCTTCTTAGTTCTTTGCTCTGATTCTTGCATGCAAACACTTCCCTAGATTCATCAAGGTATCCTTCAAACTGGGCAAGCATTAGTTTTGAGGTTATTGTAATAGCCCATATTTTGATCATCTTTTAGTTAACGTTAATTATGTTTATTAGTTATTAAGTTTTAATATCAATGGGAAGCTACTTAAGAATTATTATTTTAAATTATATTATCTCATTGTGGGTTTTATGAAAATGAGGGTATTTGAGTTTAGTTTTAAGTAAAAGAAAAGAAATTATTATATTTTCAAGAGATCTTCATTCTCTCTCTCTCTTCGTGGTTGTTCAAGAGAAGCTTTTTACTTCTTTTCCTCTTTGTGTCATTTTGTGATGCAGCCAACCAAGGTCATATTTTTTATGTGTTAATTCTTCATAAATCAACTAGTCAATCTAGAAAAAAAATACTTGTTGATATAATCTCCTTCTAGAAATCTAGAGAATTAAACCCCACTCCTCTATTTTATCCACCTCCTTCTAATTCAATCTCTCTCCTCAAATTTTCTTGGTCCTAAAGTTGCTGCCGAATTATTTGCTCAAAATCGATGGCAAGAAGTTGATTTTTGGAAATATATGCTAAATGAAAGTTGTAGATCTCTTCGAGATATTCAATTTAGGCTCAAAAATCACTCAATTCCGACTTGTGTACTATGAGTTATGCCTGTTGCAAGTTTGGTGTTGCTACCTTCATTTCTCTCTCATCTATTTTCGTCAATCTGTTTCTGCGATTTTCTCCAACATGCAATCCAAATTTGCTCCTTGTTTCTGCATTAAAGTTGTAGATCTCTTTGATTTATGTAATCTAGTCACAAAAATCGTCCAATTCGGAGTTCGGAGCTGTGAGTTATGGCCTTTGCAAGTTTGGTCTTGCTGCTGTCATTTTCCTTCGAGGTTTTGCGATTTTTGCTGCAGTTTCGTGGTTGTTGCTGCTGTTATTGTGTTGATGTTGGTGCTCCTACTTCATTTCTTCTACTCTTTAGTGTATTAATGAAGGTATAAAGTTAAAATCTTACTTTATTTTTCTTCAAAATGTTAAGAACAAATTCAAAAGTATTATTGTTGGATTGAATTAGCAAATTCAGCTTTAAACCTTGGTTTTCTTGGTTTTGATGGCAAAAATCAACATGTGGTTGTATGTTAGAGCTAAAGATTGAATCTTTTTTTTTATCCATGGATTGAAGTTGTTTTGGACTTTGTAAATCCTAGTTTATAATCATCTTCATTTTCCTATATTAACTTTAGTAAATCAGATTTTATACATTATATTTCTATGAAATTCTAGACCATGATTTTGTATTGCCGATTAGTGTCAAAATTTCCAGAGATTCCATTAATTAAATTGGGTTTATAAGATTCTTATTGATTAGTGAAAGTTGTGAGTAGACTAGTAAGAAACCGAGCTGTCTTTGTCAATCTGTCCACTACAACCCATATAGAGTCATTTCCCCTTCTTGATTTAGGTAAGCCTGATATAAAATCCATGGCGATCGAATCCCATTTCCATTCTGGTACTGGCAGTGGCTGCAGCAATCCAGACATCTTCTTCCGCTCAAATTTAGCTTTTGACAAATTAAACACCTTGCCACGAACTGTGAGATGTCTTTCTTTAATCCTTTCCACCAGAAATGTTTCCTCACATCCTGAATCATTTTATCTCTGCCTGGATGAACTGAATATGCACTGCTACGTGCTTCCCTCAAAATCTTATTTTTCAATTCCTCGTCATTAGGAATGCACCATCTTCCATTTAAACAAATACTCCCATCAGCATATTCTTGGAAGTCCGTCATCTCATTCCTTTCTATCTTTGACTTCAACTCCTTGATGAAATCATCTTTATCCTGCTTTTCTCGAATTTCTTCAAAGAGAGACGGTTTCATCACAATTGCATTTCATTCTCCTTGCAGTTGGCCTCTTGCAACCACTCGCAAATCTAATTGCACCAGTTCGTTATACAACTCCTCTGGCACCGACATCAATGCATTCACTTCCCGACGAGGTCTTCTACTCAGAGCATCTGCAACTTTATTTGCTTTTCCCTGATAATATTGAATATCTATATCATAATCTTTAAGCAATTCCAACCATCTCCGTTGCCTCATATTCATTTCCTTCTAGATGAAAATATATGTTAAACTCTTATGATAAGTATAATCCTTGCAAGAGACTCCATATAAATAATGTCTCCACAATTTCAATGCAAAAGACGACTGCTGCCAACTCTAAATCATGCACAGGATAATTTTTCTGATGAATCTTCAATTGCCTGGAAGCGTAAGCTATAACCCGTTGGTTCTGCATTAGTACACATCCTAATCCTTCCTGAAAGGCATCACTATAAACCTCAAACCCTTCTGTTCTAGAAGGTAGAGCTAAGACTGGAGCGCTAGTCAATCTTACCTTCAACTCCTGAAAAGCCTTCTCACATTTCTCTGTCCACTGAAATCTTGTATTCTTCTTGATTAAATTCGCAATCGGCAAAGCTATTAGCAAAAAATTTTCGACGAATCTTCTATAATATCTAGCTAGCCCAAGAAAGCATCTAACTTCCCCAATGTTGGTAGGAGCAGGCCATTCTTTTACCGCTTTTATCTTTTCAGGATCCACTTATATACCCTCTTTGGTTACAACATGCCCTAAGAACATTACTTGATCCAACTAAATTCACACTTACTCAGCTTTGCATAGACTTTCTCTCTTTGCAATATTTCTAACACCTCTCTCAAATGTTCTTCATGCTCTTTGCGATCTTTAGAGTACACCAATATATCATCAATAAAAATTACCACAAATCGATTGGCAAAGGCTTAAAGTACCTCTGCATTAAATCCATAAAAGCTGCTGGTGCATTAGTGAGTCCAAATGGCATCACCACGAACTCATAATCCCATATATAGTTCTTAATAATGTTTTCAGTATATCTTTCTCCACTATGCGCATTTGATGATACCCCGACCTTAAATCTATTTTGGAGAATATTCCTGCCCCCTGCAACTGATCGGACAGATCATCAATTCGGGGTAATGGATATCTATTCCGGATTGTGATTTTATTAATTTCTCGATAATCTATACACAATCTCATCGTACCATCCTTTTTCTTCACAAATAACACTGGTGGCCCCATGGAGACACATAGGTCGGATATAACCAGTCTGCAACAATTCTCTAATTGCTTCTTCAATTCAGCCATTTCTGCAGGAGCCATCCTATAAGGAGTCTAGATATCGGTGTTGCCCCGGCACCAGATCAATATGAAAATCAACCACCCGATGTGGTGGCAGTCCCGGTAAATCTCCTCGAAATGCATCCTGGAATTCTCTTACCACCGGAATATCTTCAATTTTTCTTTCTTCCTTTTTACCCTTCTTTATTTGATTCAATCCGATACCTCAGGTATTATCTCCGTATATTATCAATTATCACCACCCTTTTTCTGTCGGTCTCACCATTTCTTCTTTATACACATGTTATCTCCGCATGGAGACCTCAATCTACGGCTCTAGCGTAAATTCTATCACCGCCCTGTTTTTACTCAACCAATTCATTCCTGAAATCACATCACAGTACTCCAAATTAAAGGGTATTAGATCTACCCGCAATTCCGATCTTGCTATCCTAATTTTACAATTTCTAAATATCCATTTACAACATATCGACTCCCCATTAGGCAACCAAATATTCATATTTAAGGGGTGAACACAGGTTTATATGGCAGGTTTCCAACACTATTTGAATATTGATGTGAAGCTCCAGAATCAAATAACACCTTGGCCATCGAGTTACATACAAGAAACCTCCCTGAAATTACATTACCTGGCAACTCCTGCAGCTCCGGAATCTCCTTCGCTTTTGTCTTAACACCAAATAACTTTCCTGGTGCTTTCCCATGATTGTCATGTTGAATCCCTTTTCCGGCCCTACCTTGACTTGAGCTTCCTTCTCTAGCTGTCAACATCAACATATTCCCTGGTTTATTATTTCCTCCTAACCTTCCTGATTCCTTCGACAAAGGACACTCATTAATTTGATGCCCCACATTCTTGCATTTAAAACACACCATTTGCCCCGAACAATTTCTGCCATAATAATTCTTCCGACAACAATTGCACTTCCGTTCTGTCCTACCACCTTTACCATTCCCAGCTAGCCCTTTGAACTGATTTGGGGTTGTCATTTCTGTTTTTGCCTTCTTGAATCCCCCTTCTTTAAATTTTTCCCCATTTCTTTTCTTTCGAAACTCCTCATCCCTCATCTCAATTCTCTCTTATTCAGGGCACGATCATATAATTCTTCAAAGGTGGTATATGACCCAATTCGCTTCTAATACTTTATGTTCAGACCCTCAAAGAATCGCATCATTTTCACCCTTTCATTGCTTACGAAATCAGGTGCAAATCGGGACAATTCAAGAAATTTTGCTGCATACTCTAGTACAGACATTTTTGCTTGATTCAAAAATAAGAATTCATTTTCCTTCATCCTCCGTAATGCCGGAGGAAAGAACTTATCCTTCATTTTCTCAACAAACTCTGTCCAAGTAAATTCCGATTGTTAAGCTATTCTCTTGGTGGTATTTCACCATATGTCAGCTGGACCTTCCAAATAAAAAGTAGCCATCTTCACCTTCATAGTTTCAGGGTAATTGACTACATCAAGTAATTAGCTCATGTATGTAATCCAATCTTCAAATTTGACAAGATCAGATTCACCGTCATAAGTGCGTGGCTTATGAGCAGCCAACCGCTTATAAAACTTCCCTTCATCATCGTTTTTATTCTGATTCTATTTTTCAGTATATCCAATAGTCGGGCATTCATCTCTTTCATTTCCTGTAACTGTTTATGTTTATCATTCTCAACCTCCAGCGATTTGCATGCACTTCCCTGACTTGCCATTTCCTACATATTCAATGACAATACTCAGTCAAACATTCATACATTTTTTTTTCTTTTTATAAACTTACTTAATATAATAACTTCACAACTCTATTTCATATATATATAGTCCACGATAGCATAGCAACTTTGCTGTTTATTTATATACATATTTGATACAAACATACTGACTTTCCTTATTATTTACTTACACCCCTCATGCAACATACTGATCTTTAAACAAACTGAGCATTACATAAAGAAATAACATGTAGTAAAAGTTTCCTTCCACTTGTCTTTCCTCCTTGGTACACTCCCTTGCTCAATCCAATCTATAAGGATCATAATAATAACCACTGTCGTCACTGCTGATTGGCGGGGTCTCTGGAATATAGTCAGGCCCACAAATCTTACATCCTTCCTCAGCCCCATAAGTGGTACTGGATTGGGTTGAATCAGTAGTACTTGAACCTTGTACTGTTGGGGTCCTTGAGCTAGAGTGACTCTTAGTTCCACTGGACGAACTCGACCCACCTCCATACATCCCAGCCATCCGCTCTTCCTCTTTATGGGTAATACGATCATACATTTCTCTCCAATGTGGGTCATTTGGGTAGATTTGCCCCTGTCTCTGACGTTCTAGAGTAATATCCATTTCTCGCCTAACTTCCTCCACTGTGCCCTCCCATCTTATCAAACTCTTGTCTATATCCTCCATAGTCACCCCGTACCCTTGGATTGCCCCCGTAGCCACATACATCCTCAATAAACTCCAATAAGTTCTACGAAAACTAGCCCACGGTTCACACGTAGGTAAGGTCTTTATTATAGCGTATGCCTGTATACCAGTCCGCCAATAATGGTCATTGCTAGTCGGCCCCATCAACTCATTCCATTCCTGAATGTATCCTAATACCTCACTTGCATGATCAATAGCATCATCCCACCATTTACCGACCGCGGCATAGGTGTCAGGTTCCTTTAAATAGGGTACCTCCTGATTTACACTCTCGCTGGATGATTTTGAAGCCATCTACACAGAATTCTAATGTTTATACAATCATCACATACATATTCTACGCACATAAATTTGATGCACATAATCACATATTCACATCGTCACATAAAAATTTATTATTATATATTTTTTTTGGAAAAAGTACTTAAATAAATAAATAAATATATATATATATATATATATATATATATATATATATATTATTAATTTCAAAATCCAAAATACTTAGTTTTTGAGGTTTTCAAATCGTTTGCTTTGATACCAAGTGTAATGGCCCTTTCTTGTTAGCAGCTTATTTAAGACTAACTCTACTGAATGAAAGGATTAAGCTACTAATTTGAGATGTTGTTAATACAGATTCCTAACCACCCTGCCCTTGGAAGGTTAAGAATTTGCATATATCTGAGCTTAATTTACGAAATCCACTTAAGATACTTAATTATTACATCGTAGTCTAAGTATTTAAAAGTTGAGTTTTAAAAATATAAGTTACATCACATAGTTAATTTATACAATAACATCACGCAGCAGCAGAACATAAATCACGAACTTTCCAGACTAAGCTAATCTTTGACCTTCAGTTCACTCCTGCAAAACAACTGAATGTGCCCCCACCAGGACAGATTCAAAGGAACAAAAACAGTCAGCTTATGCTGGTACACAAGTCCCACTAGTTCACAAATATTAAGGTGGCGGAAAATAGATTTTCGTTTTTAAATAGTATCATAATCCATGAATCTCAATATTTCTTTGCTATAAAATATCATAATACTCCTCCTTCGTAATTAAGTAGCATAATGTCATCCATACAACATTTAACTTTCCAAGAAGAATACTTATACTTTTCCAATACTCATTTAAATACATCGATACAAAACTCAAAATACTTTTAATTTGGGAAGGAACACAAATGGAAACTTTTTGAGGGACGTCTCCCTACTTTTCTTAACTTCTGCTTGCAATACTTCCTAGGTCATGACCCTATATAACAGAGCAATACCCGCTCCGAAGCAATACCCGCTCTAATGACTTAAAGAGCAAACCCGCTCTACACTTGTTGTTCATCACTCCTAATGCAACTACTTCCCTTTTTTAAACTTAGTCTTTAATTTATACTTAATTATATCCAAAACTTTATTTCCCAATACTTGATCAACCAACTTAATAATCAATTAACTTAATTATCAAAACAAGTTTCGAAAACACACTTGCTATGTCAAGTTCCGCTATGTTTGGAAAGGTGACTTAACAACCATGTTTCGAAAGGGTGCGATAGTTAATAAAGGTGATTAAAGGATGGTTTAACAAGATATGACAGTAGGTGAAAGGTTCATAAAGTGAACTTAACATATGGAAGATTACTTCACACAGAGAGAGCATAGGTCACTTTAAATGGTTCTCGGTTTAGTGTTATTAACAACGGTTCTATGCGATGAATTAATAGGACTTCTTGAATTTAGCCAAAGTTTAGGGTTCAAACTTCATATATATTTAATTACAATAGGTATTCATCAAGATAAACACATTGAAAGGGTCGAAGGCACAAAGGTTTACAAGTCCAAAAGTGGTTAAGCGAGAAGTCAAGTTTTTTAGGTGTAGTTTTCTTCTCAAAAGAGGTTATATTCAATCTAAGTGAAAGATGTGTTACAAGATTATTAAGCAACAATAAAAGTGTGTTTACAGTAGGTTATCATATAAGGGTAACAACAAGGGAAGCACTTAATACCAAAGCACAATCGAAATATAAACATGGTTTAATCGATTTTTAGAGGAACTTGACACATGCAATGATTTTTGATTCGAAATCCTCAATCACGAATTATAATTAACATGTTGAAATCACATACTTATGACTCATTATCAAAACAGTAAGTTTCTCCACACAAAACATATTCGTAGCTCCATAATCTCCATAAACAAGTACTATGACAAAAATTGAGAAAGTAAGCTTTAAAAGTGGTTCTTGTGTACCTTAATTTGGTGTTTAGGAAATTAAACCTTGCTTAGAAACTCTTAATACTCCTCCAAAAACCTCCCAAGACCTTAGTAGAAACATTCATCACCTTAAAGTTAGTAATGGACCCAAAGAAATCAAGTTCAAAACCAATATACCTCATGCATGCTGAAAATTAGCCATATCTCACCTTCCTTAGTTTTTCTTAAGTTTACAGTGATGAAAACTCAAAACTAACGCTGGCCCAGTTTGAAGGACACCTTGATGAATCTAGGGAAGTGTTTGCATGCAAAAATCAGAGCAAAGAACCAAGAGGAACAAGCTGCCAAAGTCCTCCTGCTGGGACGCCAGATATGGCGTGAGAAGAGAGAGAGTGAAGAAGATGTTTTCTTATGTTTGTTTGTGAGATGATTTTGATGATACTGAATGAGGACCCTCCCCTCTCATATATGCAGAATGGGTAAGGGTAAACTTGTAATTTTCGGTTTAGTATTAGGGGTAGAATCATCCTTTCACTTGCCTATGTACTAACCAGATTTTTCCAAAGCTTCAACTTGGATTTTCTTTCTTAATTCCTTCCTAATCCTTAATTATTTTTAGCTAAATCTCTCCAAAGTATACGACATACCTTAATGAAGGTATCTTAACCTAATCAACTCCTTAATCTCACTTCCTTGAATAACAAATCGATATCAAATACTAACACAAATCCCATAATTCTGAGACGATATTCAATGTTCCTAGCATAACCCCTAAATTACTTAGTTATCACATAGCTCATGTTATTAGTTATCTAATAACACAAAATATACATGTTAGCAACAAATTCACATAACATTCATTTACACTTTTAGAATTCGGAGCGTAACGATCACAATTTAATTTAATGGTCATTAACTTAATTGATTGCGGATTATTGATTCTAATATTAGCTTAATAATTCAGGCTATTACATCTATCTCCTCTTCTATTTTTTTTATTTTAATTGTTTTTCTTAGATTAGTTGTTCATGATTAGTTTAATTATTTATCATTTATTTTATTTAGTTTAATGTTAGATTAATGATTATTATCATGTTATTAAAGTTTAATTTCTCTAAAGTCCTCATTTTTGTATTTATGGAGTAGTTTGTTGAATAGGGTTTGGGTGAAAACCCAACCATGATTGAATTGGGCATTTGAGATTGGATTTAGAGATTTGCGTGATTAAATTATTGCTTGTTTAGCTCTTCTAATCTATGTTGCATTCTCTTTGATCACTTGAATGTCGTATTAGATGGAGTTGATTGATTTAGGTTGACATGAGAGTGTGACCTATTGATTTCTATTATTGACTTGGGTTACTTTGAACCTCAGGATATGTTAGTAATGGATGAGAGTCCTTATTTGGTGTCTTTGAGGATTTCTTTGCCTATGAGAGTAGGATGGGAGTTGTGTGTTGGGTCCATAGCTAATTCAAGTAGTGTTCATGTATTATCTCTATGTTTGATATTCTTATGCCTATTTCATGATTAGTTGGTGTCTAATCCCATCTCCTAACTTTAGTTATCTTTGATATTTAGCTTTTTCGTAGTTCTTAATTGGTTATTGACAAATTCCGACTTGATTCCGGCCTAACTTATTGTTTTATCAATACATTTTGGTGTTCCTTAGTCCCTGTGGATTTTGACCCTTACTTGTCATTTTACCTAGTTTAGTGATTTAGTTAGGTTTTGTTTGACCTTAGGAGATTAGTAACGACCTAGTTTTTCCTATGTAAAGACTCTACCCCATTTTTACTGAATTCTTAGAGAGAGAGAGTCTCTTCGTCCAAATCCTTGATAAGTGCTTTCCAGTTCGTCTGAAGTTTCATCCAGATCGTCCTTAACATTCGTCCAAGTACTTTCAACAGGTGTCTCTTTTCTCTGTTTTACTTAACTTATATTTTCACGCATTTTTTAAGAAAAATGGACTTGTCTTCTTCAATGAATATCCCTGGCCGCTCAAGGGTTGGTTCTGACCTTAGAACAGGGAGCCTCTCTTCTTCGGCACATTCTAGAGTTGGACCTATCTCGGCCGGACATGCATTCTTTTATTTTGGACATGGACGGCAAAGTCAGACGACCCAGTCTTTACCTGTGCAGGATAATCTGGCGCGCGTCAAGCAAACAGCTCGCATTAGACGAGGGGTAAACCTCTCGGCCTTTAGCATCAGAGATGGAGGCGTCAACTGGGAGAATTGCTGCTGACGGGGAGCGCGAAGTTCAAAGCGCCCGGCCAGCAAGTCAAAATACCTCTCCTGGTAGCGTCCAGGTCGAAGACATTCCCAGAGGGTCCCCAGAACCCAAGCCATCCGGACATGATATGGCCAAGGACGAGGGCAAGAGGCGGAAGCCTCCTCCAGTTTGCCTAGCGACTCTGTGGAGCTGTCAACCACTTCTTCGAAAATAAGGCGCCGACTGGGCCCTTTATCTGACCCTAGGTTCATTCTAGGCGACAATAGTTGGCTAGGACGGGTAGGTCCTGACCTCAAACACTTCTCCACGGCTATGCCAATGCTTGTCCTTCCTGGCCGAGAGGACACTAGAGTTAGTGCTCCTCCCGGCCATTTTCCTGTTTATCGGCTGGCCTTGGATGTCGGGTTGCGATTTCCCTTGCATCCCTTCATCAGTCGCCTTCTTCATTATTATAGCATAGGCCACAACCAACTTGCCCCAAACTCTTGGCAAAACATCCTGACCTTTTTAGCCGTCTGCGAGCTAAAAGGTGTCGATCCTTCCCTGGTCGCCTTCTCCCAAATACACTATGTCTCCAAATTTCCCAGAACGGTGGACGGAGCCTGGTTCATTGTGTGCAATCGTCAGGGCTACCTGATATCCTGGGACAAAACGTCCAAGATGTACGACTGGAAAGCCAAATTTCTGTTCGTCCAGGCGCCTAATGAAGTCGTCGCCAGACGGTACCGGTACTTTAGTCGAGCTACCACCAACACTGGACGAACAACGTTTTGCTAGAAAGCCCTTCAGCTGAAGAAATGATGGAATACTTCAGAGTATCGGAGTATTCCATCAATAACTCCTCCTTTAAGGGTCCGTCCAATTGGATCCCCTTCAAGGAGATGTTTAACAACAATGACTTCCTGGTCGCCGCCGGCTTGCGGCGGGCCGAGGATAGAGTTATAACTTGCAATTTTTTCTAAGTAAAATCCCTCGTCCAATGACAACCATTAATCTAATAATGCACTTTCTTTTTATACAGATTCGGCCAGAGCAGCGCTAAAGAAATCTTGGACGGGAGATATAAGTATATCCAAGTTTACAGACTCCCTCTGGAAGGAGTTCAGCAAAACCGGCTCTGAGAAAAGGACGGATACCCTGGTATACTTAGCAAGATTTGGTTTGAGTTATTTTTTTTTTAAATGAATCCTTTCTTTAAGGAGCAAATCGTCCTGTGGTAATTTGGCCGGCTTCCTGCAACCTTCGTGCCTCGTCCTGTAGTGAACATGCTAAACTTTAGGATGAGTGCTATGGTTTGGACGGACCTCGTTCCACGGAGGAACTCGGCCAAAATCTGCACCCCTCTAGGAGGGAAGTCGTCCAGAGTTTATTGGTCGGCTTCCTTTTGTAAGGAACATCTTCTTATGCTTTCTTTTTAGACTAACTTGGACACACTCCTTATTTGACAGAGCTCCGTCCAAGCTAGAGCTATACCATTCATGGCCGGTCTACCTTTTCCTTTCTCTTGGCATTAACATTATTGTTTCTTTTCCAGAAAAATGCCCCAACATCAAAGGCGTTGACCGAAAAAGCGGCTACCAAGAAAAGGTCGGCCGCAACTAGGGATGCGCTTCCAGCCAAAAAATCCAAAGGTTTCACTGCTAAGAAGAAGAAACCATCACGGCCTGCTCCCAAGGTTGTGATTTCTATTCCGGCCGAGGATGACCCTCATACCGCCGAGGAGAGGGCTTTGGTTACTTACACTGGCCCTGTCGACCCTACTCTCCCACTTACTTCTGAGCAACTGGACGCAGTTGTTCATTTGGACGAGACAGGGACTCAGTCTGCCCAGCCGGACGCGACTATGGACGGGTCAGCCTTTTCTAGGCCAGTTGCCAAACTGGTATCCCAGATGTCGGAGGCATATAGGAAGGCCTCCCAATCTTCTGGTGACTCTTATTACTCTAATGTAGTTAGGACTTTGCACGTTGGCGGACGGCAGATGAGTCCGTCCAACAAACAAGTCGTAGTCATACCCGTCTGAAATATTGACGAGTCTCCTCTTTCAGATAAAGGAAAAGGGCCAGCTGAAATAGCTTCTGATGGCTCTCCAGCACTCTCGGACGATGAATCCTTGGCCGCTTTCGCGAGGATGACTTCGACCGACCGGGAGAAGCTCAAGCGGGAGCTTTTCAAATGTTTCCCTGAGCCTTACATCAAAGGTTTGAGGGGGGCTTCTTCAGAACATGTAGGCTACATGTCTTAACTGGCTGCTGAGGTATATTTTTATTCTTTTGCCGCCTGATTTCTGTACTTGTATATATTTTCTCACTTTTGCAATCGTCTTATCATATCTTCGTCTTTCCTATTTCAGCTCTTTGCTCACAGTATGATCACTGAGGACTGGGCAAGACTACTTGGAATGGAAAAGAAGCAGCGTGTCCGGGAAGTTACCAAGGCGACAGACCTGGCTCAGTTTTCGATGGCCGAACAGGAAGTGTTGCATCGTCAGTCCAGGGAAGCCTGGGAAAAGCGCTCGGCCGAAATAGAGGCCGAGAATCAAAAGTACCTGCTCCGACTGACGGAGCTTCTGGACGAGAAGGTTATCCTGGAGCGCGCCCTTAAAGACGAGAGAAACTCATCCCTACTGGCGGCTGCGGAGCTTCGAAGAGAAAGCTGTTATATCCGAGGCAAAAACCACGCCTTGGAAGAGGAGGCTAAGTCAGCTTTCGAGTCGGCCAAGGAAGCTCTGAACGAGGTGATCGACACTTCAAGATCCTGGGTTATGAAGGCCTTTGAGATGCTGGCCGAGGAGGATGATGTCCCATGATTCGTCCGTCGGCTAAACTTTCAAGAAAGTCTTCACAAGGCCACTGTGGATGGGAGAGAACTTCCAACCTTTCAGGAGTCTTCGGACGACGAGGAAGGAGAAGAAGAGGCCGACCCTGATACTCAGGACGAAGATAACACTGATCCTCCAGAGGCTTAGTTTTCCCTTACCTTAGTCTTGGCAGCAGGCCTTTTGTACTTTGTAACCTTTTTTTTTGTATCTTTAGACTAGGTTCTAATTTCCTCTTTTAATCATCTATAAATTTTCTTACAACTTTGCGTTTATCATTTAATCCAATTATTCTGAACAAAAAATGCTAAGTATAAAAAGTGTTCGCCCTGAAACTCGAATATTGTTCGTCATAACTTATTATACCAAACTTCTTTGTACAAGGACTTTATTATCTGCAGTTGTATTTTTATCCATTAGCCCCCCTTCTTGGACGAAGAGGTCACAGTAACCTTTCTTTGATTCAAGAAGGAAAATGACCATGATATACTGATGCAAGATAACTCAACTCTTTATGGCAACTCGTCCATCCTTGTTTTAAGATTTGAAATAACTTGTTCCTTTACTAAGGTTGTTATCTCAGGGTATGGCCTTTGGACGGAAAGTATGACACTTTTACTAAAGCGTCTTAATTCCAGCCGCCTTCGTTTAGGAGATGGTAACTTTTTAAGTTAACTAATTGTAAGCCTTTATCATGTGCTATCCTTTATAGGATTTTAACATGTTGGCCGGTCTCCTAATAGAAGATGTTTTGATTTGTCGTTCTACTTTGAATGTCGGCTTGGCCGATGGTATGTACCTTTGGACAGCTAAATAAGGCATACATATCATACAAAGAGACAGTCATAGTAGAGAAGTAGATTTGTATTATATGAATTTTTTTTGACTGGGAGCCAAGATACATGTATACATCTCTACTTTTTCATTAATGTGTACTGAAGCTAGCAAAAGATTACACTTTTTTAAGCTATCTTAGACAAAGTATTTCTTCAAAGTATCAGTGTTCCACGTCCTGGGAACAGAATGACCGTCCATATGTTTTAGACGAAAGGTGCCACTATGAACTTCTTGGACTATCTTGTAAGGTCCTTCCCAATTGGGAGTGAGCTTACCCATTTCTTTGGCCCGGTCGACTGCTTCCATTTTTCTTAAGACGAGATCTCCTTCCTTTAATGGCCGCCTAGCCACTCTCTTGTTAAATTCTCGAGTCATTCTTAATTTATAGAGTTGCATCCTCAATAGAGCATTGCCCCTTACTTCAGGAACCTGATCCAATGTCGTCCGAAGAGCAGCCCAATTAGCGTCTTCTGAATAAAGCATGACTCGCAAGGTTGGTTCTTCAATTTCAATGGGGAGGACGGCCTCTGAGCCATAGACGAGCATAAACGGAGTTTCTCCAGTTGAGTTCTTGGCCGTTGTTCTGATCGACCATAGAACCAACTGTAACTCTTCTACCCATAATCCTTTTGCATTGTCTAGCTTCCTTTTAATTCCTGCTGATATGACCTTGTTGAAAGTTTCAACTTTCCTATTGGCCTGGGGATGGACAACAGCAGCAAAGTGAGCTTTAATACCTTGATCGGCCAACCATTCACGGAGCTTGGGTGTTTCAAACTGGGGTCCATTGTCAAAAACGATAGACTGAGGCATCCCAAACCTTGTGATGAGGTTCTTCCAGATGAACCCTTTCACATCATTGGTGGTGATTCCTCTCATTGCTTCAGCCTCCACCCATTTTGTGAAGTAGTCTACTGCTACTATCACAAATTTTTTCCTGGTAGGCTGCTACAGGAAATGGCCCAAGAATATCTATTCCCCATTTGGCAAAGGGAATGGGAAAAAGAACTGGAGTCATATAGTTGGGCGGCTTCTGATAAATGTTGTCGTGCCTTTGGCAACTATCACACTTCTTTGCATACAGCAGAGCGTCTTCCTTCAAAGTAGGCCAATAGTAACCAGTCCTTAAGGCCTTTTCCCCTGATGCCCTTCCCCCAATGTGGGAAGCACAAGCTCCTTCATGCAGCTCCTTCAGAATATCTAGGCCGTCTTCTCGAGAAATACATTTGAGGAGTGGTCGGTTAAAGGCCTTTTGTAGAGAGTTCCATCCCACAGCTCAAACCATTTGTCCCTGGCCTTCACATACTTAGCTTTCAGGGGATTAGTGGGCAGGCGCCCTGTTTTCTTGTATTCTATGATGGGGCTCATCCAGACGTTTTCTCAGCTGAGGAATAGAACTTCCTTTTGATCAATGCTCTTGGCCGGCTGAACCTCCCAAAACACAGTCCTTAGGACATCCCCTTCGGCCGAACTTGCTAATTTTGAGAGAGCATCGGCTTGATGATTCTCCGACCTTGGAACTTGGTCGAGGACAAATCGTTTCAATGTTTTAATTTCTTCTTGAATCAGCTTCATGTACTTGCTCATAGATGCTTCTTTGCATTCAAAATCTCCATTGACTTGACTGACTACCAGCAGAGAGTCCATCTTTGCTTCAATTTCCAAAGCTCCGGCCGCTTTGCATATTTTGATGCTGGCTAAAAGAGCTTCATACTCTACTTTATTGTTCGAAGCCTGGAACTGAAATCTCATTGCATATTCAAATTTATCCCCTTCTGGTGACTGAAAGATGATCCCGGCTCCACAACCATTGGCAGTGGACGATCCATCCACCATGAGGGTCCAATGCTGCTTTCCTCTTGTTGGGTCTTGGACGGCCTCTATTGCAGGCCGAGTAAGCTCCATAATAAAATCTGCTAGAGCTTGCCCCTTAATCGTCTTTCTGGACTCAAATGCTAAGTCAAACATATTGAGCTCCACAACCCACTTTAGCATTCGTCCAGAGGCATCCATCGTATGCAAGACTTGCTTTAAAGGCTGGTCAGTATAGACAAGGATACTATGGGCAAGAAAATATGGTCTCAGCTTTCGGCTGGCCATCAGCAGTGTCAGGCCGAACTTCTCTTTCAATGAGCACCTGCCTTCAGCATCCTTTAGCACATGGCTAACAAAGTAGATGGGTATTTGTATTGAGTCCCTTTTAGCTAGGAGAACAGCACTAACCGCGTATAGAGAGACAGCCAGGTAGACATATAGTTTTTCTCCTTCGGCCGAGCTGATTAATCTGGGCAATTGCCGAAGGTGCTCTTTTACCTGCTGAAGAGCCTTATCTGCCTCTTCCGTCCACTCAAATTTCCCATTCTTCTTTATTGTTGCGAAGAAATTGTTGTAGCCTAAAAATCAAGGGCTACTAAGATGACATGTGGCGCATGCTTATGAAGGTAAAGTATATAGGTCAGAAGATTATATGGGCTAAAGTACTTTTATGAGGAAAAAGATGTACCAAAACCCTTCTTATGGCCCAAAATTGTACTTAGGCCCAGAGAAAGCAACTTATATCTCTGCATAAAGGTGAGGTGTGTTGTCCAATCAGCACCTTCCACGTGTCACCATTTTATTGCTTAGCCAATCAAATGCCCCCAAATTAGGGTGACATCAAGGCACATCAGTCATAGTACTATTATTCTGCCATAAATTCTCTATCTCTCTACTTTCTCTCTCTAAAAGTTCCTTCATATCCCTGATATCTGACTTAAGCATCGGATGGGGAAATACCACCCAAACCTCCAGGGTGGGTCTCTTTTTGCAGGTTGCTGATCGGAGTTCAGAATCGGGATTCGAGCCCAATCATTGTTGCACAAGTCTCCAAATTAAGAACCTGAAGTTGGGAGTTGTTGTATTAGTTTACTAGTTTCAGGCTGAGCAAGTTATTAACTTAACAGTTCTTAAACTCACAAGTTTTCAACTTAGGTATCTGATAAACGTCTTGATATATTCGGCCAAAAAAGAGCCATTGGATCAGATGAAGTGTGTTAGGACGAATTGCTTTCGTACTTGGGTATAAATATTTGATCATGGTCGGCAGCTTTGGTAGCGTCAGTGACGAGTTTTTTGTTCTCTTTCCTCAGCTGCCTTGCCCAATCTTCGGCAATAAAGCTGCGAGCAAAGAGCTGTCAAAGGAAAGAGTTAGGATGGATGCAAAATTGAAACAATATATCCAAGTATAGAATTCAAAACGTCCAAGGAAAAAGTTACCTCTGCAGCCAGTTGAGACATGTAGCCAACATGCCCTGATGAGGCTCCCCTCAAACCCTTGATGTAAGGTGCAGGGAAGCATTTGAAAAGCTCCAGCTTGAGCTTCTCTCTGTCAGCCGAGCTCATCTTCGAGAAAGCGGCCGAAAACTCGTCGTCAGATAGAGTGGGAGAGCCAGCTGGAGCTTCTTCAACTTTGCCCTTTCCCTTATCTGAAAGAGGTGACTCGTTAGTATCTCTGACGGGTATAACGACAGTCTGACGGTTGGAGGGACTCATTGGCCACCCACCAACGCGCAGGGTTCTAACGATATTTGAATAGTAAGACACACTAGAGGAGCGAGAGGTCGTCTTGTATGCCTCCGGCATCTGAGCCACCAGCTTGGCAAGTGGCCCAGAAAAAGAGGACCCATCCATAGCCGCGTCCAGCTGGGAAGGCTGATCCCTTGTTCCGTCGAAACCCACAACCGCGTCCGGTTGTTCAGTAGCAGGTTGGCCGGCAGGACCCGTGTAGGTCACCAGGAGCTCCTCCTCAGCCGGAATGTCAATCACGACCTTGGGAATAGGTCGTGATGCTTTTTTCTTCTTGGTCGTGAACCCCCTTGCCTTTTTAGGGGGTGGGGCATCGCTGGTAGTGGCCGGTCTTTTCTTGACGGCCGCCTTCTCCACCAACACCTTGGATGTTGGGCATTTTTCTGAAAAAAGTAAGTAAAAATGTTAGTCAAAAGCAATTAAAGGGAAAAGAGAAAGGAAGACGTCCAAGACTAGCTCTGGACGTTTTGCTCTTCAAAGAAGGAGCTCGTCCAGAAGTTCATTCAGGACGTTCTGCTCCACAAAAGAAGGAGCTCGTCCAGAGTCAACTCAGGACGTTTTGCTCTTTAAAGAAGGAGCTCGTCCAGAAGTTCATTCAGGACGTTCTGCTCCACAAAAGAAGGACCTCGTCCAGAGTCAATTCAGGACGTTTTGCTCTTCAAAGAAGGAGCTCGTCCAGAAGTTCATTCAGGACGTTCTGCTCCACAAAAGAAGGAGCCCGTCCAGAGTCAATTCAGGACGTTTTGCTCTTCACAGAAAGAGCTCGTCCAGAAGTTCATTCAGACGTTCTGCTCCATAAAAGAATGAGCTCGTCCAGAGTCAATTCAGGACGTTCTGCTCCACAAAGAAGGAGCTCGTCCAGAGCCAATTCAGGACGTTTTTCTCTTCAAAGAAGGAGCTCGTCCAGAAGTTCATTCAGGACGTTTTGCTCTTCAAAGAAGGAGCTCGTCCAGAAGTTCATTTAGGACGTTTTGCTCTTTAAAGAAGGAGCTCGTCCAGAAGTTAAATCAGGACGTTCTGCTCCACAAAGAAGGAGCTCGTCCAGAGTCAATTCAGGACGTTTTGCTCTTCGAAGAAGGAGCTTGTCCTGAAGTTCATTCAGGCCATTTTGCTCTTCAAAGAATGAGCTCGTCCAGAAGTTCATTCAGGACGTTTTGCTCTTCGATGAAGGAGCTCGTCCAGAAGTTCATTCAGGACGTTTTGCTCTTCAAAGAAGGAGCTCGTCCAGAAGTTAAATCAAGACGTTCTACTCCACAAAGAAGGAGCTCGTCCAGAGTCAATTAAGGACGTTTTGCTCTTCGAAGAAGGAGCTCGTCCAAAAGTTCATTCAGGACGTTCTGCTCTAAAAAAGAAGGAGCTCGTCCAGAGTCAATTCAGGACGTTTTGCTCTTCAAAGAAGGAGCTCGTCCAGAAGTTCATTCAGGACGTTCTGCTCCACAAAAGAAGGAGCTCGTCCAGAGTCAATTCAGGACGTTTTGCTCTTCGAAGAAGGAGCTCGTCCAGAAGTTCGTTCAGGACGTTCTGCTCCACAAAGAAGGAGCTCGTCCAGAGCCAATTCAGGACGTTTTGCTCTTCAAAGAAGGAGCACGTCCAGAAGTTCATTCAAGACGTTTTGCTCTTCAAAGAAGGAGCTCGTCCAGAAGTTCATTCAGGACGTTCTGCTCCACAAAAGAAGGAGCTCGTCCAGAGTCAATTCAGGACGTTTTGCTCTTCAAAGAAGGAGCTCGTCCAGAAGTTCATTCAGCACGTTCTCCCCCATAGAGAGAGAACTCGTCCAGAGTCAGTTCAGGACGTTTTGCTCTTCAAATAAGGGACTCGTCCAGCAAAGAAAAAAAAATTAGTCTAATCAGCACCTTCCAGTATATAGGTCAGAAGATTATATTGGCTAAAGTACACTTTTATGAGGAAAAAGATGTACCAAAACCCTTCTTATTGCCCAAAATTGTACTTAGGCCCAGAGAAAGCAACTTATATCTCTGCATAAAAGTGAGGTGTGTTGTCCAATCAGCACCTTCCACGTGTCACCATTTTATTGCTTAGCCAATCAAATGCCCCCAAATTACTAGAGGTGATCATTTTGGCCCGGCCCGACCCGTTTTTGGGCCGGGTTTTGGGCTGAATTTTTCGGCCCGCGGGCCGGGCCCGGCCCGTCCCGGTCGTATTTTTTTTTGCTTTGGCGGGCTTTGGGCAAGCCAAAGACGACTTTTTAGTCTATTTTTTGGCTCGGCCCGTTTTGGCCCGCAAAAGCCCGCTAATTTAGTCCCGAAATAGCGGGCTTTGGACACAAAAATTCGGCCCGCAATTTAGGCCCGGCCCGGCCCGACCATTGGGCAAATTGTTTTGGCCACGGCCCGGCCCGGCCCATGATCACCTCTAGGGTGACATCAAGGCACATCAGTCATTCTAAACAGTATAAATAGTCCTTGATTTCACGGAAGAGGTACGTTTTTCAGAGCATAGTACTGTTATTCTGCCATAAATTCTCTATCTCTCTACTTTCTCTCTCTAAAAGTTCCTTCATATCCCTGAAATCTGACTTAAGCATCGGAGGGGGAAATACCACCCAAACCTCCAGGGTGGGTCTCTTTTTGCAGGTTGCTGATCGGAGTTCAGAATCGGGATTCGAGCCCAATCATTGTTGCACAGCTCTCCAAATTAAGAACCTGAAGTTGGGAGTTGTATTAGTTTACTAGTTTCATACTACGTAACAGAAATGATGACACTTATCCCCAGACTTAGATAGAAATCGTCCGAGGGGGGCCAGACAACCCGTCAAACGCTGGACTTCTTTTACCTTTGATGGAGAAGTCATATTTAAAATTGCCTGTATCTTGTCAGTATTAGCCTCAATTCCTCGTTGATCCACCAAGAATCCTAAGAACTTCCCGGCAACCACTCAAAATAAACACTTCAGTGGATTGAGTTTTAACTTGTATTTTCTGAGAGTTATGAACGTCTCTCTCAAATCTTCCAAATGATCCATCTCCCTGCGGCTTTTCACGACCATATAATTGATATAAGCCTCCATATTTCTTCCCAATTGTGGCTGAAAGACTGTGTTTATAAGCCTCTAAAAAGTAGCTGGTGCATTTCGGATGCCGAAAGGCATCCTCAGCCAGCCATAGAGACCTTTCTCAGTAATGAACGAGGTCTTGTCTTGGTCTTCAGGCCACATAAGGATCTGGTGAAAACCTGAATAGGCGTCCATAAAGCTAAGTAGCGCATGCCCCGATGTGGAGTCGACCAACCGATCGATTTGAGGCAGAGGGAAGCTGTCCTTTGGACATGCTTTGTTCAAATCGGTATAATCCATGCACATCCTCCAAGTTCCATTCGGCTTGGGGACCATGACTACGTTGGCAATCCAATCCGGATAATAAGTTTTCCGGATGAATTTTGACTTCATTAGCTTCTAGACCTCCTGACCAACAGATTGGTTCCTGGCCGGACCCAAGTGCCTCTTTTTCTGTCGGATTGGCTTTTACCCCGGATCTATGTTCAACTTATGAACAACAACTTTGGGATCAATTCCCGGAATCTCTTCTACTGTATATGCGAAGACATCCTCAAACTCCTTCAATAGTGCGATCAATTCGTCTTTGGTCTGAGAACGTAGAACTCATCCAATTTTTAGCGTCCTTTCTGGACATTCTTCATTTACACAAATCTCTACTGGTATTTCCACCGGTTCTGGACGTTCTAGTTGTTATGGCTGATTTTTTGGCAGGAGGACGCTGACGCGATGACTCGATGACGTGATACCATCTGACGTGATGACAAAGTAAATGCAACCCGAAGACACAACGAAGGATGTAAGATTGAGAGCAGGGCATCGAATGATAACGGTCCAGCCAAATAAGGAAAGAGTGTTATAGGCCATATATTCAGCCGTTAAATGGGACAACATCAAGACGTTGGAGCGTGAGCGTGTAAAATCTCCCATGATTAAAGCGTGGAGTTAATGTAATAATTAGGGAATTCATTTATGTATTCGTTGTGAAAAAGCCAAGGGAAAAAGAAGGCATATAAAAGGGAGAGAGAGGTCATTGACATGTTTTTTACGCAATATTGTTGGAAGAACATTAGAGAGAACTAAGCATTCTTATAAACAACGGTCAGTCACAAAGAAAGATAGTGAACTATATTAGTTTGGTGGATCTCCAACCACCCGCGGTTTTTTACCCACCTTCATTGGGGTTTTCCGCGTCACCACTTTTGTGTGTTCATCCCCTTTGATCCCCCTTTGCATTCTTTTGTCGCATTGTCTTTAACATCATCTGGTTGACACGTCCCACAAACTTTAATTTCATCGTAAGTGATAAATTTTAGCATAAACAATTTGGCGCCCACCGTGGGGCATAACCAGACCATCTACTGTTCAAAATCCATCAAATGGGAGAAACACCTAACCTCGAGGAAATGCGGAGGCAGTACGAACAAATGAGAGCAGAAATGCTCGAAATGAAGCAAGCTAACGAGCGTCTAGCTACGACTTTACGACATCGCAGGAGAGGATCCATAAACTGCAAGAGGAGTTAGCATCGTCCAAGGCTTCGAAGGTCCGGCATCGAGAAAATCTGAATGACATCCCTTTGATGGGAATCTTTCTGAGTCAGATGATGAAGAGCCTGAAAACGACGAAGAACCCGAGGATGAAGAGCCCTTGAACAATGAAGAGTACGACCAAGGCGAAGGAGAAGCAAATCTTATGACAAAGCACATGGCTCAAATCCTAAAGCAAAACAAGCGCTTGATGAAGCTCATGTCCCAGCTCCTTGGAGCCCCAACACCAGGCATCGTGAAGCATCCCGACGGCTATGCAGAATCGCCTTTCGTCGATAGGATCTCAAGGGTCGTGCTCCCCAAGAAGCTCAACCTGCCTATCCTAGCTTATAGTTATGATGGTTCAACCGATCCAGGCGAGCACGTCGCGCAATACAAGCAACGGATGTGGCAAGCGTCAATCCTTTGACATTTGGTAGAGGCCTGCATGTGCAAGTCTTTTGGAGCCACGCTCACCGGTCCCGCTCTCAAGTGGCTTGGATCTCTCAGGCCAGGAAGCATTGGCAATTTTTCCACCCTAGTCAATAAGTTCTATGAGAAGTTCGAAGGCAGTCGCAGCCTGGAAAAGCAGACGAGCGACCTATATGGCGTCGTTCAAGGACCCAAAGAATCCGTTCGCAATTATTATAATCGCTTTAACAAAGAAATGATTAGCATTAAAGATCTTGATACAAAGACTGCTATTGAATTTTTCAGGAAAGGATTAATCTTGCGATCGAAGCTATACAACCGTTTGACGAAGTACCCGTGCCAGATGTTTGAGGAAGTCAAGTCCCGAGCGTTAGCACAGATGAGGTTGGAGGAAGACGATGCCATCTCAACACCATATCCACCCGAGCGCACCAGAGCCCCTGCTGATGGAAGGCTTTCGTCCCTAAGAAGAACAATTGGCGAAGCCACCCTTATAGCCGTTCAAACCAGGTAAACAATGTTACAGACGTTGTCGAAACTGCAGGTAACAGCGCGAGGACGGAGTCGCCAACCTTCCCTGCTCTAGACTCCTACGGATTTTCCGTCGATGTCGGAGGTGTCGTGAATGCTTTATCCAAAATCGGAGCACCAGTTCGTTGGCCAAAAAAGAGCGACCGACCGGAAGCGCAAAAAGATGAAACAAAGTGGTGCCAGTTCCATCATGACCATGGCCATAAGACGGAGGCGTGCATTGCGTTGCGACGAGAGGTCGCGTTCATGCTTAATAAGGGGCATCTTAAAGACATCTTGAGCGACAAAGGTAAAGCGTCCTTCGGTAGGAATACCACGCAGTCCGACCCTCTTGCGTCTCCCACATACGTAAAGGTAATCAACGTTATTTCTGGTGGATCTGATGTATGTGGAGTAACGTATTCCGCAGCCAAAAGGCTAGCAAGAGAGGGTACCCGCTCGTCCGCCGTTTATAAATCTTGCAGGTCAGCTGAGGAACGCAAGCTCGAAGCAATGGCAATAACCTTTGACGATGACGATGTCTGTGACGTGGAGCACCACGATGGATTAGTCATATCCCTGACTGTCAGCAACTGCTTGTTAAAGCGAGTGTTAGTCGATGGAGGCAGCTCAGCCAACATCATATTCAGAAGCGCCCTCGAAGGTATGGGTTTGTGCGATAAAGATATTACTAAAAAATCTATTGTTTTGGTAGGTTTCAGTGAAGAGGCTCAACATACTGTCGGAGAGATCACACTACCAACGCTAGCCAAAGGCGTCAACCTGCCAACCAGATTCAACGTTGTGGACTGCCCGTCAGCGAATAATATCATTCTCGGCACTCCATGGATACACAAGATGAAGGCCGTCCCTTCAACCTATCATCAATCGCTGAAGTTTCTTACCAAGTGGGGCGTCCAAGAAATAAATGGCGAACAGAAGTCTGCAAGAGAATGCTATAGTTCGTCACTCAAACCCCCAAAAGCGATTATCTAGCAATTAAAGGATGGGTCAGCGCCCGACGCGCCCAGCGAGTAGGACGTGGATGAAGTGATGCTCGATCCATCCATCCCCGATCGCGTCGTTCGAATCGGAGCGACATTGTCGCAAGAAATACGAGGTCAGTTAGTTGATTTTTTGAAAACTAACCAAGATTGTTTTGCTTGGTCCCATGAAGATATGACAGGAATCAGCCCCGACGTCATTACGCATAAGCTCAACGTCGACCCCGCTCACAAGCCTGTAAAACAGAAAAGACGCAAGTTCGCGCCTGAAAGGAATGAAGTCATCAATGACGAGGTTCAGAAGCTGATCGATACCGGAAAGATCCGCGAGGTAAAGTATCCAGATTGGTTAGCCAATGTCGTGGTGGTCAGCAAAAAGAACGGGAAGTGAAGAGTATGCAACGACTTCACGGATTTAAACAAAGCATGTCCCAAGGATCCATTCCCTCTCCCTCATATAGATGCAATGGTCGACGCGATGGCAGGTCACGAGCTTTTAACGTTCATGGACGCATATTCCGGGTACAACCAAATATTGATGCATCCGGACGACCAGGAAAAGACTGCATTTGTTATTGATAAAGGTATATATTGTTACAAGGTTATGCCTTTCGGTTTGAAAAATGCAGGTGCCACATATCAGCAACTGGTTAATCAAATGTTTAAAGATCAACTGGGTGACACTATGGAAGTGTACATAGACGATATGCTCGTGAAATCCAAGCGAGCAGACGATCACATTCAGCATCTATCGGAGGCTTTTGACGTCTTACGAAGGTATGGCATGACTGTAAATCCTACTAAGTGCACCTTTGGAGTGTCCGCAGTAAAATTTTTAGGGTACGTCGTGACGCAACGAGGAATTGAAGCCAACCAAGATCAAATAAAAGCCATCATCAACATTCTGTCCCCACGAAGCGTCAAGGAGGTGCAAAAGTTGACTGGTCGCGTGGCTGCGTTAAATCGTTTCATATCCCGGTCATCTGAGAAATGCCACCTATTTTATGTCGTCTGGAGAAAGAATAAGGGCTTCGAGTGGACGCAACAACACGAAGACGCGCTGCAAAAACTTAAAAGCTACTTAGCGTCGCCACCGTTATTGTCAAAACCAAATATCGGGGAAACGTTGCAGCTCTATCTCGCGGTAAGTAACGTGTCCGTCAGCATTGTTCTGACGCGGGAAGCGGAGAGCCAGTAGCTACCAATCTACTATGTCAGTAAGTCTCTGCTAGACGCGGAGACCAGGTATTCTTCATTAGAAAAGCTCATTTTAGCCATAGTCGTAGCTGTTAAAAAGCTTTGGCACTATTTCGAAACACATACTGTTGTCGTTATGACTAATTATCCTATCAAGTCTGTCTTGCGACACCCAGAATTGACAGGTCGCATGAGCAAGTGGGCAATAGCACTCAGCGCATACGATATCCAGTTTCATCCAAGGACCGTTGTCAAGTCACAAGCTTTGGCAGATTTTGTGGCAGACTTTAGCCCAGAGCTAGAGAAGCTTGCAAACGACGAAGTCGCAAGGATTAATCAAGTGAACGACGACTCTTGGATATTGTTTGTTGATGGGTCTTCTAATTTTTGTGGTGCAGGTCTAGGCATTGTGCTAAAGTCACCACAAGGGGGCAAGAAAGTACGAGCCATTTGCTGTGAATTTAGAGCGACGAATAACAAAGCCGAGTACGAGGCGCTCATAGCTGGAATGACGTTAGCAGAGGATATGGGAGCAAAAGCATTGAAAGTCTTCAGCGATTCATTGCTGATAGTCAGCCAAGTCAAAGGCGAACTCGCAGCAAAAGACTCTAAAATGGCCATGTATTTAGAAATAGCTAAGAGTAAAAGTAAAGTGTTTAATTCATTTGACATTTTGCACATACCTAGGGACCAGAATACACAAGCAGATGCATTGGCCAATCTCGGATCTTCTCTAAGGGACATTTCGTTTACGTCCGTCCCTATTGTTCATTTGACAAGCCTTGCTACTGCTAGGAGCATCGGGGACGCTGTCACGACGACGATCGAACAGCTTCGAGACAATCATGAGGTCGCCATTAACATCGATAATATCGCACCTGAGAGCGACCCTGACGCCGAGGAAGTAAGTGTCAGTTGGACAAAACCATTTTATGATTTCCTTGCTAACGATGTACTCCCAACAAATAAGGTGGAAGCACGTAGAATTTGATTCAAGGCGTCGCGATACGTACTCATTCAAGGAGTACTGTTCAAAAAATCTGTCGCGGGCCCCTACCTACGCTGTTTGGAGGAGGAACAGTGGGGGCAAGTCCTAAAGGACATGCATGAAGGCACTTGTGGAAATCATTCAGGAGGACGCAGCTTATCCAACAGAATATTGTGCATGGGCTATTATTGGCCAACAATGAGGAAGGATGCAATAAGGTATGTCGCCAAATGCGATAGTTGTCAACGACATGTAGGTATAACGCACAAACCCTGTGAACTTTTGCATTCTACTCTAACACCTTGGCCTTTCATGAAGTGGGGCATGGACATAGTTGGCAAATTACCTCCAGCCCCAGGTCAGAAGGTCTTTATGTTAACACTAACTGACTACTTTTCTAAGTGGATTGAAGCAGGTTCTTTTCAATAGGTACGCGATAAGGAAGTGATTTCCTCTATATACACTAACATCATTTGCAGATTTGGCGTCCCGTCCGAGATAGTATGCGACAACGGGTCGCTGTTCATCAGCAACGAGACAAGACGTTTCTGCGATGAATGGGGCATAGCGTTGCTAACGTCAACACCAAGATACCCGCAAGCCAATGGACAGGCTGAGTCCAGTAACAAGACGATCATTGACTCTTTGAAGAAGCGACTCGCAGCCAAGAAAGGTAAATGGGCGGAGGCGTTGCCTTCCATCTTATGGGCTAATCGCACGACACCGCGCACCACGACTGGACAAACTCCGTTCTCACTAGTCTATGGTTGTGAGGTTGTCCTGCCTTCGGAAGTGAGCGTCCCACTGCGAGATATAGCGTAGCGACGGAACGACAAAATCGCGATGAATTGATAAACGACCTAGATACCATTGAGGAGTTGCGCGACGCAGCGTTGGTACGCATGGCGGCCCAGCAGCAAATAGTAGCGAGGAGCTTCAACAAAAACGTCCAAGCCAAATCCTTCGTCGAAGGAGACTGGGTCCTAAGGAAAGTATTCCAGAACACACAAGAGGCTAACGCTGGTAAGCTAGGTCAGAAGTGGGAAGGACCATATCAAATTAGTAAAGTGGTAGGCTACGGAGCCTACCAATTGGTCCGACGTGACGGAAGCTCCGTGCCACGTAGCTGGAATGCCACACACCTCAAACGATACTACTTTTAAAGCTAAGTGATAAGCTTTGTTTTCCCAGTCTAAAAAATAAATAAAACAAAAAAAAAAAGAAAAAGAAAATGCATATATATATATATATATAGAGATATAGATAGATGGTAATGCTATTATATCTGTGTCGCTAGTTGTTAGCGACCATAGTGTTCTCTAACTAGGTATTGTTGAGTTGCAGGCAATTGTTCCCGTCCAACTTGTTAACGTCCCGACGATTTTAACAAGACATTAGGCAGATTTGCATTTTGCCACCATGTAAAGTGTTTTGGTCCACCCTTGCCTCAGCCGACGTTATGACAGGGGCACAGCCATTTTAAAGTTATAACTGCCGATGACATTTCGTCTATCTCTCTAACGAACACATGTAAGTTTTTATGTATCTCCTATATGTATTCTAAAGTCGTTTAGTCCAAACGATACGTCTGAACGACTAGTGATGACTTTTATTGATTCCAAACGATACGTCTGAACGACCAAAGATGGCTTACTGAGCGCCTGACCATCCTCTAGGAACGTCAGAATAACGACCGAGACACATACATGCGATATAAAACAAAGACATAAGAACAATTTTGCTAAAGTTCAAAAGCATCAACGTAATGGTCACCTCCGTAGGTGACCCAAAAAGTTTAAAACGATAAATAGTTATGGTCACCCCCGTGGGTGACCCAAAAGTACAGTACAAAAGGTCACTCTTTCAAGTGACCTATAACAAAAGTTTGATTAATGTTTAGATAAAAGGGGGGTGATATAAAGGGCCTAAAAATTAACAACATGGACCTCTTCAGCTTCCTTTTCCTCGGACGTTCAGCTGGTAAGACAGTAGGTGGAGCCTCCTTCTCGGTTTCAGGGTCAGGGGGCACATCAGACGCTATGAAGCCAACACAAGACGGGGCGTTTTCATCAACTTTTGTTGAAGAGTCCAGCTCGTTCTTCTGTGCGTCAACACTCGCCTGGAGCGTCGTGATTTCATGACGAGAAGATTCCTCCAACTTAGTCGCCCTCTGCCTTATCTCCTCCAGCTCCTCCCCATTCTTCTGTAAAGCTTTTTTCATGTTCTCCATGGCCTTCTTGCAAGACTCCACCTCATCGCTTTTGGACTTCGCGTCCAATTCAGCCTTCTGCATTCTCTGCTTCATGGTCAGATGACCCTTCAGCAGAGAGGAGATCTCCCTCTTAGCCATTAGGAGATGTTGAGAAGACTGCACAAAAAGACATAATACGCTTTACTTAGAGAATCACAAGTTATCATCATAATGAGCATAATGTATGAAAAAGAAACCAAGGGTCTATACCTGAAATAGGAGCTCCAGCCCATCTGACATCATGCGAGGAAGAGTATGTTCCTTGACCCTCTCCATTGCGCTAGGAAAAAGGAACATGTCCGCTTCAGGCCATATGGACCGTTCCAACGACATGAAGTCATTGGGGACAGTCACAAAATAGGAAGGACCGCTTTTGTCTAGGGGAGCTAGGAAGTCAGTTTTGCGCGTCTTAGACGCGACGTCCAGCTCGTCGTCCAAGTGAACTACAACCGCTGTATCCTTCTTAGACGACGCTGGCGCAGCGTTAGTAGAGGACTCCCTCTTACGCTTGCGCAACATTTCAGCCAGCACCTGCCCATCCAGACTCCCCCTAAGACGCGATTGAGATTAACCTGTCCGGAAGTGATTGATTCATTAGTGTAAAACCTTCCCTGGTAGAGTCCTACCCAAAGAATAAAAGGAAGAAGAGGAATTTAAATTAGATAGAATAACCAGAAGCCATAGATGAACAACTGTCTTAAGAAGCAAAAAGGACCCTTCTGAACTGCTTGTCCTCCTCTGACACCTTCAAAAACTTGTCACATAGACTCTGAGATTCGTCGCGATGCGACAGCAGTTTTGGGTTAAGACCTGCAGTAGAAATGATGTAAGAGTGGTGTTAACGACACGTCACGAACTTAGAAAGACTGAAAATAAACACACCTTCGGTATTCCAGCCGCCAACCAAAGACGTCCCGGCTTCCCCTAGCGACCATCTCTTCACAAACACAAACCTGTTTTTCCAACCTCTGTCATTTGACTGTATCCCCCGACCAGAGGCTATAACCTCGCCTTTGCATGCAAGGCTATCCTATTTTTTACTTTGACCCTAATTTCATAATGTAACAGCAAGTCGTGGAGAGTGAAGGCTTCGTCCCACGACGCCGTCACCCTATCGATGACGCTCAGGATCCTCCAGACTTGGGGCAGATTATAATTAAAGAGAGAGAAAGATTTGATGAACTTAGAGTAAAAGTTGTGATTTCTTAGCCGCCTAAGTTATTTATGCCAACAGCGAGTAATCATGACAATCGTGCCAACGGTTATAATTAAAACGGCTATTTAAATACAAAACTACCTTTTGTATTTTGAGACTCTTGGACTACCAAAAATAACCGCTCAAAACAGATCTCCTTTCCTTCCACGCGTCTCTTTGGAAATCTTCTTTTTTTTTCCATAAATTGACAAGGGCGAGATTTCTTGCGATTTGTGATATCTTAATGACTTGAGCAGAATTTCATTTGATTCATTGATTTTTTAACAATTGTCTCATGGGCTTTGTGCCACCCCAATTCAACAATTGGGGGCGCACAAACAGTTATGGCTGAATTTTTTGACAGGATGACGCTGACGCGATGACTCGATGACGTGATACCATCTGACGTGATGACAAAGTAAATGCAACCCGAAGACACAGCGAAGGATGTAAGATTGAGAGCAGGGCATCGAATGATAACGGTCCAGCCAAATAAGGAAAGAGTGTTATGGGCCATAAATTCAGTCGTTAAATGGGACAACATCAAGACGTTGGAGAGTGAGCGTGTAAAATTTCCCATGATTAAAGCATGGAGTTAATGTAATAATTAGGGAATCCATTTCTGTATTCGTTGAAAAAGCCAAGGGAAAAAGAAGGCATATAAAAGGGAGAGAAAGGTCATTGACATGTTTTTTACGCAATATTGTTGGAAGAACATTAGAGAGAACTAAGCATTCTTGTAAACGACGGTCAGTCACAAAAAAAGATAGTGAACTATATTAGTTTGGTGGATCTCCAACCAGCCGCGGTTTTTTACCCACCTTCATTGGGGTTTTCCGCGTCACCACTTTTGTGTGTTCATCCCCTTTGATCCCCCTTTGCATTCTTTTGTTGCATTGTCTTTAACATCATCTGGTTGACACGTCCCACAAAAACTTTAATTTCATCGTAAGTGATAAATTTTAACATAAACACTAGTCCCATGCCCATAATGGCCATCACTTCTTCAGAGGAAGCTTGCTCTTAATTCCTTGATAGCCAGGCATTTTCTCTTCTTGCTCGGCAAGAGTATGGACGGCTTGCTCTCTTGAGGGGCCTTTAACTGAGATTTTCCTACCTCATTCTTCAATCCACTTATCTGGCCTTTCAATATCTCGACCAGTTCTTCCTCTATGGCCTTTGGCCATTCTGACTTTTCTCCTCTCCATGATGAAGGTTTTAGAGTGGTGAGGTAGCATTCCCTTGCTGCTTGGATCTCCAGATAGGGATCCAATCTTCCCTCCATCGCACTCAAACTTCATTAGCATTAGATGAGTAACAATTACTGCTTTGACATGGTTGAAGGTGGGTCGTCCGAGAATGACATTATAAACTGTCGAATCTCGTACCACCAAGAACTTAACAAAGAGCGTCCTGGAGGTTCTTTATCCCTACCCTGACGGTAAGGTGACCGTTCCCATTGGATGAATGATCCTCCTCCGAATCCAATGATGGATGATTGACTGGAACTAGATTATTTTCGTCGAACTTCAATCTTGATAAACAATCCGCACTGATGATATCGGTAGAACTTCCTGTATCAATCAAGATCTGTCTTACCCTGAGATTTTTTATCTTCATTTCTACCACCAGTGGGTCGTCATGGGGTGTCCTTATCTTCCCGCGATCCAGCTCGCTAACCACAATTTTAAGGAAAGGATTAGATTCTGCCTGATTTGTGAGCATTACCTGGCTGAGTTCCCATAAATAATTTTGTGCCGCGATGTAGGCCCCCTGCTCAAATCCTCCAAAATCACTACACACATCTTCGTATGCTTTCATCATCTTTTCTTCTCCCTTGACGATTATCTTTTTTCTGGAATTTTCTACTTGCTTGAGGTCAATAAGAGTTCATCTTACCCTTGCGAGCTAAGTCTTCCAAAGCTCTTTTCAGATGCTTACATTCGATCGTCTCCTGACCACAATCTTTGTGGAAATGAAAGTACTTGCTTTTATCTCTGTTTCTGTAAGCCATCTTCATTTCTGTTGGCGTCTTCAGTTCGTATTGATCTTTGATTTCCATGAGAATGGAGTACTGATCCTTACTGAACTCTATAGGCTCAGCTGATGTTGCTGGCTCAGTTATCTTGCTTCGTTTTGATGAAGTTGGCATTGAAGTCACTTCCCAAGTTTCAGCTTTCTTGGGGAGGTTCTTCTTAGGCTGAATGGTTTCTTCAATTTTCTTTGCTTCCGGATGTTTTTCTTTCGCACAAACTTCCGTAGCATGGATAAATGCCTCGGCCTCCTGAGCGGCCTCAGTTAAGGTGGATATCTTCTTCTTTACCAAATTGAACTTAAAGCTCCCTGGTCTTAAACCTCTGATGAAGGCGTCAAAAGCCACTCCCGCATTCGGATCCTGGATCTGCAATGCTTCCAGATTAAATCTCTTTACATAGCTTCTTAAGGCTTCTTTAGGTCCTTGGACAACCTTTCCTAGATGCATGTTGTTCTTCTGCTCTTGTCGATTTGCGACAAAATGGCTAGTAAACAAGATACTAAGCTCAGTGAAATTATTCACCGAGTTAGGCGGAAGATTGTTAAACCATTTTTGAGCTACCCCTTTCAGCGTAGCTGGAAAGTTCTTGCACCATGTAGCATCATCAACTCCCTGAACATACATCTGATGTTTGTATGCTGACAAGTGATCATCCGGATCTATAGTGCCATCGAAAGGCTCTATCGTCGGAAGCTTAATCTTTGGGACTGGGGGGGACTCCATGATTCTGCTGAAAAGGGAGTCGGCTAGTTAATCTTGAGTGCCCCGGCATGTCCCTCAGTGGGTATGTGCTCCCGGCGATATTCTTTCAGCACTGGATTTGAGGAGGTCTTAGCTAAGGCCTGATGTCTATACACCATATGTTGTAAAACTGTTTTTTCTTGCCTTGGCTAACAGCGAAGGTCTTGACTCTTCCTTGTCCTGGAGGAACCCTTAGCGGAGGATCCTTCATGTACGGAGTAGACCCGGAGGCTGAACGCTGAAGAGCAGCTGCTCTCTTGGCCTCCAAGTACTCCCTAGCATCTGTCTCCATCTTGTGACCGTTAGGAGGAATGTTATCTCCTGGACGGACCACCAACTTCCAGTCCATCTTCCTCCTTGGTTCACTGACATTTGGCTGCTTTTCTTTAGACAGTGGCTTTGTCATTTCCGGCCGAGGAGGTCGGCTTGTCCCTGGACGACCTTCTTGGGATTGCCCCTTAGGCGGCACCACAGCAGCCTAACCTGGATCAACCTGAAAAAACAGCATATTGCTTTTGATTTGTTCTTCCATGACAGCGGACATCCTAGCCTGGAAGTCGTTTAAGACAGTTTCCAAATGACCAACTGTTACTGGACGATCAAGATTCTCTTGGATGACAGGGCCCCTACTTCCTCCAGAGAGACGAACGACAGCAGAGGGCCTGTCTCTTCCTCGGGGTGGCCTCTCATCATCCACTGTATCTTCCACTTGTATCTCAAAGCTTCTGTTCCGAGCAACATTGGATGAGTGACAATCAGTCATTGTTGCGTCTCCCCCACAGACGGCGCCAAATGTTACGTAGTGCAAAGCTCGTAAAACAATACTACAATCCCCAGCAATAGGTTCAATAATAGGAGACTTGTGCAACAATGTCTGGACTCAAATCCCAAACTTGAGCTCTACCTTTAGACCTGCAAAAAGGGACCCACCCTGGAGGTTTGGGTGGTATTTCCCCCTCCGAAGGTTTAGTCAGGTATCAGGAGTAGAAAAGAAACTTTTAGAGGGAGAAAGTAGAGAGAGAATAGAGAGAATTTATGGCAGAATAACAGTATTATGCTTCTGAAAAACGTACCTTTCCCCTGATTTCAAGGACTATTTATAGCCTCTGAAATGATTGTTGTACCTCGATATCACCCTAATTTGGGAGCATCTGATTGGCTAAGCAATGATGATGTGACACGTGGAAATTGTTGATTGGATAGTACACCTCACCCTCTTTCAGAAATATGCCTTACCTTTACTGGGCCTAAATACAATTTTGGGCCACAAGAAGGGTTTCAGTACACCTTTTCTTCAGAAAAGTGTACTTTAGCCCATACAAGCTTATGACCCATGTACTTTACCAGAATAGGTGAGTGTCACATGTAAGGCTGCGATGGAGCCACGTGTCATCTTTGTAGCCGTTGATTTCCAAGCCACAACACGAGTCTTGATAAAAAAAAATGGCAACGGGTGCTAAAGACATTATCAATTAATCCAACTATAAAGCAACATTGGGATTCAAACTAATAGATATATTGTGCTAACAATGCTCTCATTTGATTATTTTTTTTTCATAATCGAAATTACATAATAATCACAACTCAAAACATCATTCAAAAGTTCAATTGACCAAACAAATGGCGACTAAGCAACACAAAAGAAAAATGGAGGTAGCTAATTAACGAATATATTTGAATTGTGGGAAGATGATGTATCTGTAAGTTGTGGTGTTGTTGAGCTTGAGATTTTGGATTACCACCATTGTGGGTTTTGAATGTTTTGTGAGAGAGAACAATAGTTCAGTGAGTTCTTTTGAAAAAAAACATAAAAGTGAAACTTAACCACCTCATTGAGTCACCGGTCAAATGGAACCAAACGTGTAAAATGCATGACAAAGTTGGGCATGTTGTGAGATATTCATTATTGGGACCTTTTACGGCGGGGCGTCCATAGTTTTTTTTCCAGCAAAGATTTAATTTCTTTCTCTTCTCGTCTTGCAGTTTCGTTTCTCTCGTCTCTTTTCACACAAATTGCCATCAAACACTAAAACGTAGGGTTTCAAAACTCAACCTACTCCCGGGTCCCACCTGCCATTGCTTCCCTACACCGACCGGTAACCTCTACACCAACTGGTCTCCACACACGGTGTCGGCTTCAACGCACTCGCAGTCCCGCACTCCCGTAGTGGCGCATCTAGCAACCCCTTCCCTCTACTCTACTAGATTGCAACTCTTGAAGAGTGTAGGTAACTCTTTTGTTTCCATTTTCCATTTTATATACTAATGCTTGGATTAATTACAAATTTAATCATTGGGATGCTTTGATTAATTGAAATTATTAAATTGCCAAGAGATTAATAAGATGAATTGGCTTATTGAAGTTTAATTTGGATATTGGAGTAATAGTTAATTGGTTATTGAAGTTTAACTTGTTTAATTTAATTGGTTAACCATAATAGTGATGCCAAGAAACACTAGTAGAATAAATGCTATTTGCTGCGCTGATATTGCTGCGGTTTTACCAATACGCAGCAATATAATACGCAAAAAATATTAAAAAATTGAAAATGACAATATTGCTGCGGTTCCCGCCAAAAACCGCAACAATATCGTTCAACGGGTCAATTTTGAAAAACATGTGGGGCCCACAACAGCTAATATTGCTGCGGTTTCCGCGTAGGACCGCATCAATATATTAAAAAAATACTTTTTTAATATATTGTTGCGTTCCTACGTGGCAACCACAGCAATATTATTAAAAAAAATATAAAAACGCGTGTTAGGTTTTTCCTTGTCATTTTTTCAATCCTCACAACCGTTTCCATTCTCTCAACCTTCTCTCTCTCTCTCTCTCTCTCAACCTTCCATTCTCTCAACCCTCATTCTCTCAACCCTCTTTCTCCTGTCAACCTTCCATTCTCTCAACCCTCTCTCTCTCTCAACCTCAGCAATATCAACGACTCTTTCTTCGTCGTCCTTCGAACGGAGCGACACGCTCTCCTCGAACTCCACTGCTCTCGTCAACCTCGAACGGAGCGACAAAAAACTTCGTCATCCACCAGCCTCGACCGCTCCCGTCAGCCTTCGAACGCAGCGACGCGACGAAGCCGCCAAGCCACCGGCCTCGACCAGAGTATTCGTGCTCCTCTACTCCGTCGTTCGATCCAGATCTGCCAAGCCACCACTTTTGTTTTTTCTCGCATTTTTTTTTTGTTATCAGATCTGCCAAGCCACCACTGATCTGTTTGTTTCGATCGTTTATTTTTCGATCGTGATTTTAGTTTTTGTAGATATTTTTTTCATTTAGATATTCGATCTTTTTTTTCCCTTTTTTTCATTTTTTTCGGTTACTTTTTATATTTGGTTGTGTTTGTTTTTCCTTGTAGATTTTTTTTCGTTTCTTGTAGATATTCGATCGTTTTTTTTTTCATTTTTTTTTGTAGATATCCTTTTTGTTTTCCTTTTTTGTATATATTCGATCATTGATGATCGTTTTTTAGTCTCTTTTCGTTTTTTTTTTTTTTTTTTTTTTTTTTTTTTGTTTTTTTTTTTTTTTTTTTTTTTTTTTTTTTTTTTTTTTTTTTTTCATTTTAGATCTGTTTTTTCGTTTTTTTAGATTGTTTTTTCATTTTACATATTATTCTTTTGTAATATTCATGTAATTAATTTTTCATCTTTATATATTAATATATTAATGAGATTCATGTTATTTTTATTCAGTTTGCCTGAGAATTTAATGGATAATGAATGGGTTAATTGTTTGGTTTTAATATTTCAAATTTAATTGACAAATGCAAAAAAAAAAAAAAAAAAATTTACCTGTAGAGGGACATATTGCTGCGGTTTTGGTCTAAAAACCGCAGCAATATTACGTGTTAAACGAGATTAAAAAATGATAATATTGTTGCGGTTTTGTGCTAGAAACCGCAGCAATAGTTCTTTATATTGCTGCGGTTTAAAACCGCAGCAATATTATTAATACCTATTGTTGCGCCCTTAATTGTTGCGCGCCCTAATCCGCAGCAATAGGGCACTTTTTAACCGCAACAAGTAGCCTTTTTTCTACTAGTGAAAGTTGTTTAATTTTAAATAAATTTGTGAAGGATGAAAAGTTTAGAATATTTTAGGAAGTCTCGAAAGTCACGTGCTTAAATACAAGGGAAACTCCAACTAAAGAAGCTGAATTTGAGTCCCATCCCCTTGGCTCCAAACTTGAATTGATGTATTTTATTTTTTAGTAAATTTTATTTGGTCCTTTTTTTGTTTAACTTCTCATCAATTCTAAACCCAAGTGGGTGAAATCCTTGATCTACCATTATTTCTCTCCCTTGCCCTGGCTCTGCTTTGGGACGGTCCTGATTGAAGACCGAGTAAGAGAAAAAAAGATAAATGCTTCTGCTTTAGTAGGCTGGTATTGCCACATGGTGTTTTCAATGTTTTGTGAAAGCTTTGATAGTCGTAGTAATGTACAAACACTTATAATTTTGGATTTATCTATAAGTGATTATATTTTTAATATATGAGATCTGTATTGATTAGGTTACAAATTCATATTTCAGATTTGGTGTTTTGAAGTGCCAACATTTTAGATTCAACCGATATTTGTTTGAAACATTGGAAAAATTGTCACGAACAATCTTGATTATGGCTTATCTTCTTCAAACCATACTAATTATGCCATCTTCTTTAAACAATCCCACTATAAATTAACTTTGTGTAGTCCTTACCTGGAGGTGTCATGAGTTCATGACTAACTTCATTTGGGGGTAAGACTCATATCCAGGAAAGGCAACAGTAGCCAACAATTGCTTTCATTTGTTTGTTTTGCCTTGGTCAATGCAATATTATTGCAAGCATCAAATGTAGGGAGCAGATAATCAATCAAAAAAATTTAAGAATATATGGGCCAATGAGACTGAGAAAGGGAACATCTAGAGTTGTTTTGTAAGTAGAAGCAAATTGGAATGTAGTAACTCGCTATTTTTTTATACAAGTGTTTGTATTAGTTAAATATAATTATAAACTTTGAGTTGTCGAAGTTTCAATTATCTTCCGGGTGAGTGCACCAAAATCAGGAAACGCTTTCGCTATAAGTGGACAAGTTTTTGTACTAGAATCAGCTATTGGATTCCAAAAAATTTAAAAGGTTTTTTTCAACTTTCAGGTCAAATAGGGATGAAACTATGGCAAAGATTCTATTCGGTTTCAATAATTAATTTAAAGTAAATCTTAATGTGTTATGCGTATTGCTATTTGCTAAAAGATCATGCATGTTCCACCTTTGTTATTCTCTTTACTATTGTTTCGTCCTTTGCCATGTCATCTTTTGGCACGAGTGTCGAGCCAAGATATGGCACAAGTCAAAGATGATTGTCTTCTGTGATTGTGACCTTGGCTTTACCACTAAATCACCAATTTTCTGGAAATTGTTTGTCAACATGCATTTTTTTTATCCCCGCTGTGTAAATTTTAGGTCAATTTACTTTCTAAAAGTTATCAGCTCTCTAGTAACCAATTCTTGGACCACACTTCCTCTTCTATTCAGAACATCTATTGTTCCCTGCATACTCATGTTATGAGTTTTTGTCCGTATGACAATATGTGGTGGCTTTCTGTGAGCACTCAGCCCCATATTATGATGCTTTTTCGGTTTACTATTGATTGGAGCACACATTTCTCTATATAATCAGTTAAGTTACCTGGACTCGGCTAGGATTGTCGAATATGTGTACAGATCCGAGTGTCGGGTACGACACTTTCAAAATATCAGGACACGGGGACTCGCCCCGAGAGTTGGACACGGGTGGGTATGACAAAATTAATATTTTATAATATAAAATTTGATACTAATTTTAAGTTTTATAATTATCTATTTATAATATAACAATAAATTAAGGTAGTTGTTTAGAAAAACAACCACCTAAAAGCCGCAAATATGAAGGTGGTCTAGAGACCATATAGAGCTTGGTGATCTCGGTATTAAACGCAGCCTCCAACAAACAAAACGCATGATGTGATAAAATGCTACATTAAAAAAAATTATTTAAAACAACTCCCTAAATTATGCCGGCATCTGCGGGAGATGTACCGGTTAAATAAAGTGAAAATCTATCTTTTTAATATATGTATTTTGATTTTCAAACTTTTTTTATCTAAAAAATATGCTCCTTATATTTAAAATTTAAATGGGCAATTTTTTTTTACTATATGTTTAAATGAGTATGCTATTTGATTTTCAAATGTTTGTGTTTTTACTTAGAAAATATGTTCTTTAATTCAGATATATTTCTTAGAG
Source organism: Beta vulgaris subsp. vulgaris (assembly GCF_026745355.1). Classification (NCBI taxonomy): domain Eukaryota; kingdom Viridiplantae; phylum Streptophyta; class Magnoliopsida; order Caryophyllales; family Amaranthaceae; genus Beta; species Beta vulgaris. The sequence goes on along the minus strand of NC_079206.1, from coordinate 41,449,256 downwards.
ATGTTATTTACATAGAAAAAAAATATATAGAAAAAGAGCATAACTCAATATTAAAAACAACATAACTCAATATGAAAAAGAACATGATTTTTTTAATAATATACAATTAGAAAATGGTATATTCTTTTAATTTAAATTGCGTATTCTTTTATATGTTCTTTCCAGTATGTCCCATGTTTTTTATGAATGAAGATTCTACATGTTATTTTAGCATGAACTACATGTTCTTGTTGCCATAAAAAATTGCTTTAATGTTCTCTAATAGAATAATATGTTCTTTAGGGTGCATAGTTTTGGGTGCATAAACTCGCAAATTCGTAGGTGGAGGCGAGACCACATATCAGCGTATTTTGTGCATTTTTCTTTTATCTAAACAATATGTTCTTTTGATGTAATTATGTATGTTCTTTTACTTTGTTTTCCATTATTTTCATTATGACTTATGTTCTTTTTATAAAATGAGATGAGTTTGAACTATATGTTCTTTACCTAGAAAATATGTTCTTTTAACGTAATTAGATAAGTTGTTTTATTTTAATTTTTTCTATTATGACCTATGTTCTTTTTGTGGAATGAAATAAGTTTAAACTACATGTTCTTTTTACCTAGATATGTTCTTTTAATGTGATTGAGTATGTTCTTTTAAATTTTTATCCATTATGACCTAAGTTCCTCTCTAATAAATTTTGCACTATGTATTATTTTTACCTATAAAATATGCTCTTTCAATTTAATTTAATTAATGTTCTTTGATGACCTATGTCGCGCATTGTGTAAAATAAAATAAAAATAATATTTGTTTCATTTTTTTTTCATTATCACCTTATTTTCTTTTTACTTACAAGTAAAATCTATTAATGGAAGACAAAAAATTAGAGTATTTACATAAAACCTTAAAATATTTTGGAGAGAGAAAACAAATTTCCCAAAAGAAACAATAAATAAAAGGCAAATAATTGGTGAAAAAAACTAATCTCCTATTTTGGTGGAGAAGAAGTTAGTAGCTACATTTCCGTAAATAAGTACATGCACCCAAGTGCACGTAGAGCATGGTGCACCCTCTTATAAACTACGTCGTTTTATCATTTTTAGGGCCTGTTCTCCCCAGCTTATTTTCAGTTCAGTTCAGTTCATTTCAATTCAGTTCAGTTCAGTTCAATTCAGTTCAGTTCAGATCAGTTCAGTTCAGTTCAGTTCAGTTCTGTAATAGCCCTGTTTTTAAGAACCTTTATTTAAAAGCTAAAAGTGGATAAGACCATCATTCTTAATGGTTAAGAAAGGTTGTGGATAAGCATTACCATTCTTAATGGTTAAGAAAGCTTGTGGATAAGCATTACCATTCTTAATGGTTAAGAAAACTTGTGGATAAGCATCATCATTCTTAGTGGTTAAGAAAGCTTGTGGATAAGCATCATCATTCTTAATGGTTAAGAAAGCTTGTGGATAAGCATCATCATTCTTAATGTTAAGAAAGCTTGTGGATAAGCATCATCATTCTTAATGGTTAAGAAAGCTTGTGGATAAGCATCATCATTCTTAATGGTTAAGAAAGCTTGTGGATAAGCATCATCATTCTTAATGGTTAAGAAAGCTTGTGGATAAGCATCATCATTCTTAATGGTTAAGAAAGCTTGTGGATAAGTACTATCATTCTTAGTGGTTAAGAAAGGTCAAAGAGGATAAGAACCATCATTCTTATTAGCTAAGAAGGCTTTGGAAACCAATAGATAAGTTAGAAAGTCCTTGAGAGCCTTAAACATTAAGATTATGAAAATCGTTTGGAGATTGTTTTATCGGGTAGCGATGAACTTCCAGTTAAAGAGCCTTTGGGATTGAATCCGAGCTCGAACCAACACAAACTTGAATATGACATGCTTGGGATGTCTTAAGGTTAAAATGGTCATTTATCCCAAGAATTACGTGGCTCAATAGGTAAATTGCTTACATAGTAAAACCTGGCCAGCTGAAATTACAGCTCAGACCTATGCCTCAAAGAAAGCTGCTTAGCAGCTCTTAAGTGTCGATCTCTCAAAGAACTTTTTATGCATGAAAGCCAACACCTTAGGCTAACACCTCAAGCAAGAATCACCCAAAAATCCAAGAAACCGACCTTGCCCAGAAGAGGTTTCCCTCCCTGGGGGTACCGCCAGAACAGACTATAAAAGCCTGTTCTGGATTTTCGTCTCTTTTCTCTTATTTCTTCCTCTTGGACACCCACTTTTCTTTACATATAACTCTTCTAAATCCATACAAAGTAGTAGAACTTTGGTTCCAACTTAGACCTAAACTCATATAGAAAACCTTGCTGAAAGATCACATAAGTTGTTGTAAGTTCAACAGTTTACACCTCTTGTATTTAAGCTTAGTTTTTCATATCTATAAGCTTGTTGAAACTAATCTTTAGCATTTTATACATTCAGGGGAAGCTGTAGGAGTAGTTAACCAAGTGGATTAAGGAATTTCGTGGCTTTAAGCATCCTTAGTTAAGGTACACACTTAGTTTGGTTTTACCCTAGAGATTTCCATACCTATAGTTAGGTGATTGTTTCTTTCTAGTGTAAAGCATGTCTATGAAATGAATTTACTTATGATGTGTATTTTATTATGTGTATATTGAGTATATTACATGAGTATAACATGCTAAGGTTCATTAGAGATGTTTTATTTGACCTAAACAACACTTATACACTAAGTATTACGATTATGCTTCTTAATGGAATGTGTTTAGTACATGGACTTGTGGAGTAATTGTGATGATTGAGGTGGAGTTGTTATGTTATTGTTGTTGTGGAGTTGTTGTGGTGGTTGTGGTGAAGTTGTTGTGGAGTTGCTATTGTTGTTGTTGCTCTGTTGTAGTAGGTTGTTGGGTTATTGTTGTTCTTCATTGTGGTTGTGGTGGAGTTGTGTAAGTTGTTGCTATTGTTGTTGTTGGCCGTTGTTATGGTTGTTGTTGTTGTAGTTGTGGTGGCTATTGTGGAGTAGTTTGATGGTTGTGTAGATTTATTATGTTGTTGTTCTGTTGTTGTGGTGATGTTGTGGTAGGTTATATGAAATAGTTTACTAGTTTGGAAGATGAATTAGTTTGGATATGATTAAAAAGGTTACGATGATGTGTCCAGAGCTAGTATCATGTGGTTTATAGTTTAAGTATATATATCCAAAGTATTCAGTAGAACAATATGGTTCATCTTGTTATTATGATTCAAGAAGTTGGAGTGATAAATTTGGGAATATGATTTACTTAGGTTTGTTATGAACATAGTAGGTGGTGGTTTCTTTGTTGGTTGTGTCTGTTGTATTGTGGTTGTGTTGTTCTGTTATTGTGCTTAATGTTGTGTTATTGGTGTTGGAGTTTATTGTTGGTGGTGGAGGTGGTATTATTGTTGTATGTGCTGTTGTTATTTGTTGTTTTGTATCGTTCTTATTGGATAGTCGTTGTTGATGATGCGAGGGAAGTCATAATCTTAGAATTGGGAGACTGTTATAATTATTTAGTTGGAGTTGATATGCATGAAGTCGAGTTATGAGTTATGGAATGACTTCGTTAATTTCTATTTACGGGATTCAGTTTGATTAGCATAATGGTTGCTTAGAAGAAGATAATTAGAATAGTTAAGTTTGATATTATTGATTTATGTTACTGTGAGGTGGTTGTTGGAGATGGCTATGTAGACGTATAGAATTGAAGATGATATGGGAAATCAAGTTATGATGATTGGAGGTTTCGTATAATTGTTATAGATTGAGGTAACCTTTAGGTTCAGCAAAATATATTTAAATGCTCCCGTGGGCGTTATATTGAATTTTGGATATCATATATCGTTTGTGGTAATGGCCATGATTATAGATACATCTCTTGAGTTAGTTGTGAATTGTTATTGGATTGTTAGTATCATTTTGTTCAATTATCGAAATCGTTCGAAAATACTATATTTCTCAAAATATGATTTGGTATGATAATGAGGAAATGATTCAAATATGAGTTAAGACCAGATAAGGTCGAATATGGTGTTATGTTATGAGTATTGAGGATTCAAGTATGAATCATTAAATATCTTATTTATAAATATGAAAGTGAGGCATGAATAAGGCACCCCGAGTTAGGGCGGAAGTCCCTAGCTGTTGCCTTTAGGAGGGGCGAATTCCTGGCGTTATAAGACATGTCCGGGTAAGTCTTGCAAGCATAACAATAAAAGGCTGGGTGACGACCCTCACTAGTTTGGAGACAGCTACTGCGTGGTACCCCTCTCCACTCGCGTTCATGCCAAACGATTTGATTTTGTGAAAATATATCAACTAAGTTGATGTGATTATCTGTTACTATAACTATGTGTTAGTTTTCAAAATACACCTAAACTTGTATTTTCTATTACACAGTGTGTACTCAGCTTTGCTGATGGTGTTGTCATTTCTGTGGCCTGTCACTTGGTGGGTGGCAGAGTCAAACATCGTTGCAGGTTTGGTGTTGTGAGCTCAGGATTCTGAAGCGAAGCAAGATAAAGATGCCGTCGTAGCTTATGGATTGAGTTTTGTATTTTAGATAGTCAATTAAGGAATAGTTTCTGATATATTTCGTTGTATATAATATTTGGGAATATTAGTCGAGATATCAGTGTAATTGAAGTCTTATATAAAGGATTTTGTTTTGTGGGCCAATAACCCACAAGTTCAGGATCGTTTTCTAGGTTATGTTTCCGTTGCGAGTAAATGTTTATTTCGAGGCTTATTAAGCATTAATTGTGATTAGTGAATCTTAAGCGTATTTACCTAGCAGCTCGGGAAAACGGGCTGTTACAAGTTCAGTTCAGCTCTTGACAATACTTTTACTCTCACATATCACTATTCATTTCAGTTCAGTTCAGTTCAAATCAGTTCAGTTCAATTCAGTTCAGTTCAGTTCAATTCAGTTCAGTTCAATTCAGTTCAGTTGTTTTATGCCGAAGAGAACAGACCCTTAGAGTCCATAATTTTAAAAAATTGTTATTATTTGTTTCCTTAAATTTTGCAACTAAATATTCCTTTTTCAAATTTGAATTTAAAAGATACATGTTCTTTTACCTTAAGCGTACATGTTTATTTACTATATGTTCTTTCATTATAACCTATGTTCTTTTATAAATACAAATTTACATCTTCTTTAATTTTAAGTCGTGTGTTATTTTTTAAAGTAGAAAAGTTGTCGAAAAAAACTTGTGTTCTTTTACCACAAATTGGGATATTTAATCCATGTTGAGTGACTGAGCTTTCCTGTGAGTTTAGTTTTTCGCTTCCATTCGTTTGGGCCAGGTGCACACAGCTCACTGTGCACCTGGATGCACTGTCCACGAATTGCCTAAAAGCAGTGTTAAAATAAAGAAAGCAAAATAGAAGAACAATAGGAAAAGGAAAAAGAAAAAGGTAAAGAGAGGAAAAGTTACGTGGCCACAAAGGACAAAGAAAATGAAAAAGAAAAAAAGAAAATGAAAAAGAAAGAAAGAAAAAGCGAACAACGGAAGATCGAAGAGAGAGAAGAAAGAAAGAACAGAGAAGTGGGAAACCAGAAACGAAGAAATAAAGAAGCGAAGAAAAAGAAGAAAGAAACTGACCGGCGGTGGGGCTCCGGCGAGTTCGAAGCTCCTGTCGGCCGTCAGGTAAGTTCTCCTCTTCTTCTCTTTTTCTCTTCGCGTTCGAATTAGGGTTTCTCTATACTTGTGTTAGCTTTGCGTAGCAGATAAGTGTATTATTTAATCATTTGAGATTTTCTGAGGTTGGCTGGGGCTAATCTTTGATGCTGGGTCATTTTCGTGAAACAACATCTTTTCAGTCTTTGAATTTGAGCTCAGATGAAGGTGTTTGAGGTCGATGCTCACACAATCACTCTTTCCCTCTTCATCGACGTCACTAATTCAAAGTAGGTTTCTTTCTATCTCTCTCTCTCTATCTATCTATCTATATATAATATTATAACTTAGAGTTGGGAATCATAAATGAAAACAAAATGACATCTATATGACCTGCTTACTTTGAAGCTTTCAAGATCTACTGAGTGTTTGCTGTTTCTAGAGTGCTATGGTGCATTCACTTACTTCCTCAAAGTGAAAATTATACGCATTTGAATTTACCCTTTTTTGATTGGCAATTGACTAGGAAGAGGAACCTATCACAAAATTTAAGGTGGATTAAAGTGATAATGTTGTGAAATCTGGCCGAATCAGTACAAGGCTACTTTCTAGGATATGAAATGCTGTAAACTAGTTGAATGGACAGGGATTTTGTTTTTTGTGCGAAGGTTATATATTGCGGTAGGTGATCCCTAAGGAAGATGTGTTACTGTGTAGGTGCCGCCTTTGTTAGCAAGAAGTAATATACCGCCTCTTCTCTTTCTGTGCAGTCTTTTGGTTTCAGTCGGGCTGGTTCAAAGATGTCCTGGTAGCATGGAATATATATGGATCAGGGAAATGTGTTAGCTAGTTCCCCTTGCCTATGTGCAGATGCACATGAAAAGTGAGCTTGTAGATTTTGTTAGGGTGTAGTTTGTTTATAAAAGAATGCGAATTGACTCAAACTATTAAGTTTGGACGATATTAGCTTTCCTTACTTTTCTTTTTTGAGAGGAAAGCGGGAACCATATTATTAAGCTAAATCAAGTTCGACCAAAGTAGAGATACGTTGGGGAAAATAGCTTAGAAACAACCTCATAATCTAAGTTAAAATTCCGCCGTGCCATTAAATTTGCTACGATATTTCCCGCTCTCTTCACATGACTACACTTAAAAGCAGAGGAAGATTTACGAAGTGCAATAGTATCCTCACATAGGAGAAAGATTGGGGGAACCCCCCATGCTCTTGAGAAATGGCAGTAGCAACCTCCAATGCATCACATTCCAGCCAAACCTGTGTGTAACCCATTTGACGAGCACGAGCCAACATCACCCCATATCTAGCAGCAGCCTCTGCTATTCGAGCCTCCCAACACACCTCAAGCTTCTTTGCTGCAGCAGCAAGTAGGACTCCATTGCTATCCCGATAGCACAGTAGGGGAGCTTTGGCTCCCACAAACTTTCTTTGTGAATTCTATATATTCTTCCACCATTCTACAAAAACCAGCACCAATGTGAATAGGCGAGGGTGAGAGATTTTTAAATAGCACCTTATTTCTACATGTCCATGCTGCCGACGCATTTGTAGCACAAGTACGCAGCAAAGCACCTGCTTGAGTCATAATTGCGAGCAACCACTTTGCCTTTCACCTGCTACCTTAGTTTCTCCAACAATTTGAAACTTCAGAGTGCCATATCTAGACTTCTTAAGACATGCTCAAAGCCTCAAAGGGGTTTAACATCAGCTGTATCAAGGAAACTTCACAAGAGCTCATTAGTACATGTAATCTGTTCAAAGCACTCCAAATCTGCACTGCTCTGAGGTCTTGTCTGTATCAGGCTTTAATGATGTTTTCTTCTATTTGCACTTACTAGGCCTTAAGATGATGAAAATGGAATGGTTTTAGATTGCTGTAATGTTTGCACCAACTGTCCTGTTCTAGTTCTTATGAAGATATACCATCTGCAAATATTATGCCATTTTTCTATGCCTGTGTTTACAGGGAACTTTTGGATTCTATGCAAGCTGGAAACTTGAAGCCAGAAGTTGCGTTTCTCAATGCATCTCTTGTGAGCTTCTCTAAACTACTGCTACATCTATAATTTTCTGTTTATAGTGGGGTTTAACACCTTTTTCTAAAAAGAAATTTAATTTGTTATATTTCTTGAAACAGATTCCTGATGTCTTCCCTGTTCTGGCAGCTGCCCACAAGGCTCTTCTGTCAAAAGCGCGGGAGTCTCTAACAACAAGGACTCTTCATTCTGAGCTAGTTTACAATTATTCAGGATCTAAGCATGTAATCATCTTTGTTCCTAAACAGTAAACACTACCAATGCGGCCCTATGACCTTCTGTATCTAAAGTGTTAATGTCAATAGATTACAGAGTCTTTAAAAAGGTGTGGCATCTCTGATAGTTGTTCATATGTCCTTGCTGCATGCTTCGATGCTTCAGTAGATGAGGTGAGCTATTATATATTTCTATTAAGTGGTGGTGCTGAAAAATTCAACATGACGCAATTGATCTTAGATTCGAATTTTCGTAGATGAAAGCCATGCAAGACATCATCAAGGGAAAGGAAATTGATTTGGAAGAGTTGGCAGGGAAAGCAAGTCAAGGCCAAATTCTAAAGGTAGGCTACTTTATGCTTGATAAATCACTCAACACCTATAGCTATCTCCGTTCATGTAGTTTCTATAGCTATCTTTGCTCGTGTGGTGGCTAACACATTTGATCTATGTCCAGCTCTTCAAAATTTCCAGCCTAGAATTGGGGGTAGGCACACTTGCAGATGCCATTACATGTCGAATTGCTGCTCGTGATGCTTTGTGAAGAAAGGGAGCTCTAGAGCTGTTTTTGTGAGAATGCATGCATGATGCTTGCAGCTTTTCTATTTATCAACTTTTATTGCAAACTTCTCACATAAGTTGGGGGTGTTACAGCCTCAAAGTCATCGACGAGCCTGTTCTACCAGTGAATTCCTGATTTCCTTAGTCCTTCACCCGACAGAGAAGAATTGGGCGTCGATTTTGTCGCTTCTTATTGTCTTCATCTTCATCTAAGGGTGTTCTATTTGGGAGAATCTCCTCAGAAACTCTGAACCTCGCTGCTGATTGGTTGACGAACAACATCTTCCACTGCAACGAGCTAAGTCTTAGGTTCCTCTATAGATTTTCTTTTTAATTTTAGTTTTAATTTAATGTTTAATTTTTCAGTTGATTGTCTTTTAATGTAGTTTGGGGTGTTTTGAATGTTACTAGTTAATTGGTTTAGCTGTTAGGCGTTATATTTTTTTGGTCTTTGTTATGTTTTGGAAATCAGTGTTACTTGTTTGTGTTTGTGCTTGTTAGTCTCATCATGGAGTCAGAATATTGGAAACTCGGGTTTCAAAAGTTGGGGATAGAGTTTGAATTGCACGTTATGAAATTGAGAACTTTTGATGGTTCTTCCTCTGTTGCTTATAGAATGGGCTTGTGATCTAAAGGAAATGGGTTATTGCTACTTCAATCAATAGGAGTTTTGTGCTGCCGCCTTGATTTATGAAACAATTATGGATTCTGTTATGGGATAACTGTCGCTGGAGACTTTGCAAGAACCTAAAGTCACCATCTTGATTATGAGTTGTTTTTCAGACCTTTCAGCTTGTGAGCTCAAGCTTCATAACTACGACGTCATTTTTCAATTCTCTGTCATATTGACTATTGACTGCAAGAACACCAAGAGCTGCTACAAGAGAGGCCAAGCATATGCTAGGATAGGTGAAATTCAGGAAGCTCTTTCAGATCTTCCTAAAGCATCAATATTCGAACCTTTTGATACAACTATCAAAGTAGAAATTTCAAACCTTCTTCAAACTCAAGGAAACCAACATGAGCATGTGGTTTCTACCAAAGGTGTATGTTCATGATGAATGTACCAACCCAGTCCGCTCTTTGACTAAAGAGAGTCAACTAATAGGGACTTTCGATCCTTTGCATGTACTTAACAAGGTCGTTCAGTTAGGAGGAAAGCGACCTCTAGATAATGGATGTTCGATAGCTAAGAACAGGAAAAGCATGAAGGTCTTTTCAACTGTTCCATTAGAGTCTACCTATATTCCAAAAGGGAAAGTAGACAATTTGCATTGCTCAGGTAGTAATGGAGGTTCCATTTCACAAGGTAATGAGTGTGTGAATCAGAAGATAGTATTAGGAAATATTGAAGCAGGATATGAAGAGTCAAGATCGAGCACTTTTCCAAGAACAGAATCAACCATGTTGGGATTTACAAACAAGCGGAAGAAGTGTTATACATTACACCTCTCTTCTTCTACTTACTCTAAGGTGATATAAGGAAGGCAATTTATGGTTCATAAACCGAGTGAATGCTCAGGGATGTCTGTTTGTATTGCTTCAAAAAAACATTTTGCAGCATCAAGGAGGGGCAATGATGCAACAAAAGCCATGACAAGCTGATAATTTCCCTACTAATCTAAGCGCAGGTTGCTCAGTGTCTATGGATTATGACATTGGAGAGGCCATTTCCACTGAAGAAGGTATGATCGACATGGAAGGCACAAATGCGCAAGGATTCATCATGGTTGTTGACATTAAAAACTCTTCCCCTGGATTAATACAAGAGTCAGCTGTAATTACCTCATTCGTTTTCTCAACTCCATCCCCAGTTCGTAGGTCTACTATCACCCAGGTTTTAACCCCACTTCAAGCTTCTCAATCTATGCTACGAAAGAAAAGGAAATACCTTAAGTATAATTCCTTTACCAAGGTAGGTATTGGTGACAAAAGGGAAAAGTCACCAGGTTCTTTTGCTTCGGTAGACGCTAATGTAAGAGCTATAAAAGCTCGTTTTAGTTGCTTACTTGTAACTTGTACCGTGTTGACGCTTTCATTTCTTTCATCCCGTGTAAAGAAAAAAACAATAGATTTCCAAACTAAATAGTCAACTCAAACCACAAGAATAACAAAATTCAATATTGGTAAGCTACGGAAAAATTCAGGCAGAATATGTTCTGCCACGGACGTGTATGCGCTCCGCACAGGAGCATGCCCATGGTGCAGGACTCATGCGTTTAACACATCAACATGTACATATATGTATATACATATATGTATATGTAATATATATACATATATGTATATGTATATATATATATATATATACATATATACATTTATACATATATATATATACATATATACATATATACATATATGTATGTATGTATGTATGTATGTATGTATGTATGTATATATATATATATATATATATAGAATTGAGTTCAGGTGAGAATGAGGTTTTACATGAGAAATGAGAAGAAATAACAACCCTTAGATCATGCTCCATTTAACGGTGCTGATTAAAAATTAAAATAAAAAAATTTAACACCCTAAAATCCCAAAACTATCTCCACTTCTCACGCTTCTCTCTTTCCTATCTCTCTTCTCTCTCCTCTTTCATCCTCTCTGTCCTCTCTCCTAACAAATACTCCTCTCTGCTAAACTTTGACGGTTTCAATTAGGTTCACATACTATTTTTTTTCCTTGCAATACTAGTTCAGCGAATTTCTTCTGCAATTCGACACCAAATCTCAAGATTACTTGTTGCATACAGTATGGGAGAGAAAGGTAAGTTTTTTTTTTTTCGTTCTAGTTTTCTTCTTGAGTTTTTTTCAGAATTGCGATTGTGATTGGGCACTTCATGAAATCTATTGACATTAATTATGCGAAAATTTCCGAGCTTATAAAAATTAATTTTCCTGACATTAATTAATTTGCTTGAGCTTTGTTCATTTTGGGTGGGTTTAGTTATATAGTTATAATTTACTCCCTCTGTATTTTTTTATCTTTCTCACTTAGAATCTTGACACTATTCACAATTAGAGAGAATCTTTTAAATTTTTCTCAATATATAAGAAAAAATATAGTCATGTGGGGTCTTATTTGATTCGTCTCAATGAGTACTTTATTAATATTCAATCATTATAATTTTTTACTAATATGTAATAAGAGATATTTAATGTAGAATAAGTGCATTGGCAAACGTGCAAAGTCAAAGTAGGAAAGATAAAAAAATACAGAGGGAGTAATTTCGTTGAATTGGATAGTGCAGTAGGAAAGTTATAATCTTGTTTAAAAAATCTGATGAAGTTTACCAATTCTTTTTCTAATTTTTTTCAAGAACTCGATTTTGGTCTTTTTTGTGGGATGATATTATCTTCTTATGTAAAGTTGTGGATTGGTAGATGTTCTCCCTCTATCTGTGTGTAGGATGGAGAGCTAAAGTAGTTGGAGAAAAATTGTGAATTGGTAGATATATCTGAATTTCCGTTGTAGAAAAAATAGAGTTTAAATCTGATTAAAGATCTAGATAAGGAATTTTAGAGTGCTTATAAATACATTATGAAATGAATACTCAGCAGCCGTGGGATATGAGTAGAATGTTTGGGGATTATTCAAGCTTATAAACATTCACCTTTATTAAGAATTGAGATGAATGTTTTAAAGATTCTCAGTTAATTAGATTGTCTTGCTTTTGAGCAGAGCAATGCCATAGTGACTACCTTTTAGTTTTGGTTTTGCGACTAGGTTACCTTTGGTAGCTAGGAATGTGCGTTCCTGCTATTGCTCTATGCACTCATATGTGGTTATGTGTACTAAGATTTTTCAGATTGGATGTTTATGATTGAATTTCTAAATTTATATGCATTGTGAAAGTGGAATTTGTTTCAACTCACAAACCAAAATTGATCAAGAAACTTTTGTACTAACAACTAGGAATATAACTCCTTTCTACACCCTAAAACCTATTAGCTCAACTGGAAGAGCATTGTGCTATGCACAAGATGTGGGTTCGATTCCTACATAGGTTATGAAATGACTCTTGTTAGACGTTAGAAAGTTAAACATATAAAAAATTATTTTGTACAATTGCAATCATGTAAGTTTTAGGTAGAGTCGAACTTCTTTTGTTATTATTACTCAAGCTAGTGTAGTTTATTTCTTCCTATAACTCTACAAAAGACTTCATGTAACTCTAAACAAGAGTTCTCCGAACTCACAATGCTCATTTTTGGGACAATGTGTACCTATATAATCCTCATTTATAAATATTGATGTGATTTTTAGTCCATAAACATTATGAAATTGATATTCATGTGGTTAAGCATTATGACATGGAAAAATTGATGTGATTATGAAATTGTATTTTTAGACTTACATAATACTTGTTTAAGAGTTATAGGAATATATTGATGTGGTTAACCATTATGACATGGAAGAATTGATGTGATTATGAAATTGTATTTTTAGACTTACATAATACTCGTTTAAGAGTTATAGGAACTAGTAATTAAAGTTACGACAACATGTGTTTAGAGTTATGAGATCACTTATTTAGAGTTATAGGAAGTAGTAATTAGAGTTGTGGCAAAACTTCTTTAGAGTTGTAGAATATACTTGGCAGAGTTACATCAGATCTTGTTTAGAGTTATATGCACTAGTAATTAGAGTTATGAAAATACTTCTTAAGAGTTATAGAAAGTAATAATTAATTTTATTAACACTAGTGGAAAAAAGCAGTAGGGCTGCGCTGAAAATGGTATGTAGGGCTGCGCTTTTAGAGGGCAGCCCTTTCCATCGCAGCCCTTCATTATTCAAGTAGGGCTGCGCTAGAAAAGCGCAGCCCTTCAAGACGAAGGGCTGCGCTTTTTTCAAAAAGGCGCAGCCCTTCAATAGGAAGGGCTGCGCCTTTTTGAAAAAAGCGCAGCCCTTCTTAATAGAAGGGCTGCGCCTCCTTCACAAGCGCAGCCCTTCTTGCTTTAGAAGGGCAGCCCTTCTAGCAAGAAGGGCTGCGCTAGTGAAGCACTAGCGCAGCCCTTCTTAGTATAAGGGCTGCGCTATTTTAAACTAGCGCAGCCCTTCACTATAATTTTTTTTTTTTATTTTGCTTGCACACAGCAGCCTGCACATACCAGCAGCACAGCCTGCACCCACACACCAGCCACCACCCACCCATAACCTCTCTTGGACAAGAAAAAAATGCGAATTGCAATACGATAATATATGACAAGTGGAGAAAGGTAATAATTAACTTCAAATATATTAAAATAATGTAAAAAGTGTACATAGGTGATAGAAACTAGCTACTACATTATTGTTGGAGCGAAAATCTCATCCTATGCAATCATCGGTAATGTAGGACGCCAACTTATCCCGAACTTCGTCAATTTCTTCTTTGGTGAAGTTCCTCAAACGTGGTTTGGAACTAGCATAAACCTTGCAAAATAACCAACAAATAAACATATACAAAAAGTCAATCATTTTACCGTTAGTACTTCTAAAAATGACATATATCTTCCCGAAATGGAATCAAAATCAAATGCAAGCCTAAAAGTCTACACACTAGTTATAATATATCTCATATAATCATGTTCAAAGAGAATTTGAGGTTAAATCACTTCATAACTACATTTTGGGAGCGAAAAGGCCAAATTAGGCCAAAATAGGCCGGAAATGGCCTTTTTCGTTCCCGAAATGCAACCAACAAGAAATTAAAGCCTAAAAGTCTACACACTAGTTATAATATATCTCATATAATCATGTTCAAAGAGAATTTGGGGTTAAATCACTTCATAAATACATTTTGGGAGCGAAAAGGCCAAAATAGCCCAAAATAGGCCGGAAATGGCCTTTTCGTTCCCGAAATGCAACCAACAAGAAATTAAAGCCTAAGAATCTACATACTAGTTATAATATGCCTCATATAATCATGTTCAAAGAGAATTTGAGGTTAAATCACTTCATAACTACATTTTGGGAGCGAAAAGGCCAAAATAGCCCAAAATAGGCCGGAATTGGCCTTTTCGTTCCCGAAATGCAACCACAAAATTAAAGCCTAAGAATCTACATACTAGTTATATATATCCTCATATAATCATGTTCAAAGAGAATTTGAGGTTAAATCACTTCATAATACATTTTGGGAGCGAAAAGGCCAAAATAGCCAAAATAGGCCGGAAATGGCCTTTTCGTTCCCGAAATGCAACCAACAAGAAATTAAAGCCTAAGAATCTACATACTAGTTATAATATGCCTCATATAATCATGTTCAAAGAGAATTTGAGGTTAAATCACTTCATAACTACATTTTGGGAGCGAAAAGCCAAAATAGGCCAAAATAGGCCGGAAATGGCCTTTTCGTTCCCAAATGCAACCAACAACAAATTAAAGCCTAAGAATCTACATACTAGTTATAATATGCCTCATATAATCATGTTCAAAGAGAATTTGAGGTTAAATCACTTCATAACTACATTTTGGGAGCGAAAAGGCCAAAATAGCCCAAAATAGGCCGGAATTGGCCTTTTCGTTCCCGAAATGCAACCAACAAAAATTAAAGCCTAAGAATCTACATACTAGTTATAATATGCCTCATATAATCATGTTCAAAGAGAATTTGAGGTTAAATCACTTCATAACTACATTTTGGGAGCGAAAATGCCAAAATAGGCCAAAATAGGCCGGAAATGGCCTTTTCGTTCCAAATCCAACCAACAACAAATTAAAGCCTAAGAATCTACATAATAGTTATAATATGCCTCATATAATCATGTTCAAAGAGAATTTGAGGTTAAATCACTTCATAACTACATTTTGGGAGCGAAAAGGCCAAAATAGCCCAAAATAGGCCGGAATTGGCCTTTTCGTTCCCGAAATGCAACCAACAACAAATTAAGCCTAAGAATCTACATACTAGTTTAAATGCCTCATATAATCATGTTCAAAAGAATTTGAGGTTAAATCACTTCATAAGTACATTTTGGGAGCGAAAAGGCTAAAATAGGCCGGAAATACAAGAAACAACAATTGGAAACCTAAAAGTTACATACCTTTCGAAGATCAACAACATCTTTGCAATAGTTGACGATATCGAGCATGAACCTCATGACGTAATACCCACACGCAAGTCCACCTTCTTGTACCGGACACTAAAATTCACCAAAGATGCAATAAATGACATGTTATATGTGTATTATGTGTTTGTATAAAAGGATGCAAAAAATATTACATGTTACCTCGACTAAATACCAAACAGGAGCTTTTCCTTGTCGAAGTCCAGATGAAGTAATCTTCTTCATACACTACATCAATACACATTATTATAAGATTAGATGTACATTTAATATTTAATAAGCTAATAAGTGTGCATATATAGTTTCAATTAGGCTACCTATTTAACAATGATTTGACTAGTAAGGACCGTATTGTTTCTTTACGCAAAGAATCAAAGTGGTAGACTTCGTTACTTGACACACATATTGCAATGAGTGTCCAATGGTTCCTACAACAATAAAAATAATGTTATTGTTATCGTAGAACAACTAATAGGTCAATTTAATTAATTAAAAAGTCAGTTTACGAAGCATACGATTCAATGTAAGGAAGAAGAACGATCTTATATCCAAGACGAGAACATGCGTTCAAAGAACCTTGAGATATACTTTAACCTCTTTTTCGTTTTGTACGCAACTGTCATCTCGTACAAAGCTTGGACATAACCAACCAAAGATTGGCTGACTAGATCGCCTCACATCATTGTATAATAGCCTGAGAATTCATATTGATAAAAATAAAACAACTTATTATGGAAGTTATTATTAGTTGGATTGAATACTACTTAATTAATAAAGTATTACCTCATGAATGTTTGTATCATGGAAACATTCAACTCTTCCCCAAGTAAGAATTCTTTAATATCATCCTTACAAATGAAGGTCGATGTTTCCTCATCAATGTAGTGGAATTGGTGGTGCGACAACTTAATCTCAATCATTGCTCCATCGGCTGCATCACTAATGCACTCATGTAGCCAGAAGCACGGTTTAGTAAGGCGTTGCACCACCTCCATATCCGTAATGAGTGGATATTTGCTAAGAATTCGTTCCCACTTGGGCACGTCGGCCTCCCTGAGGTGAAGCTACCTTCTTTCCCTTCCTGTCGGCCTTCCCCGAACCCTAGTAATTAGTTAAATTAAAAGATATTACTGACAATCATATATAGGAACTATAAAAGAAATTAAACTATGTATATAACTTATGTTAGAGATTGTACCTGATATGCTAACCGCACCAATGCACGCGGCCATAGAATATAACTGCCAATGGAATCAGACAATAACTGTAGACCAACTGCTGCATTCGGCAGCGGAAGAGGAAATGCTTCGAAACCGGTCACAATGTCTTCAACGCTGACCACATAGTGAATATCAGCTACTGGCTGGTTGTGCAATAGTGGCCGATCCCTAGGGGGCTGTACAGATCCATAAGCCACGATAATGAATCTACCATGACCATCTCCTTGATTACATAGCTCACATGGTGTCTCTTCCTTTAAAAAAAACTCTATTCAAGGTTAGTCTATGAAACAACATATTTAAGAACAATAGTTGTGATATTAAACAATTACCGTTAACTCCGGTTGTGGACGAGGCTGCGTAGGAACAGGCTGCGTAGGAACAGGCTGCATAGGAACATTGCCCTGCGTGAAAGCACCAAAAGTCGGTAAGCCCATCTGCGCCAAAATGGCGTTGAAATTCTGAGTCATCTCCGCTCTGAGCTCCTCCCGAAGTTCGGCTTTCATAGCCTCCACATCTATGGAAGGTGATGAATTGACACTGGAGGTAGTGGATCTGGACGTAGAGGTGTATTGATCACCATACACCTTTCTCACCCCGAGGCGGACACCTCCTACGCCCCTCACACGTCCATACTGGTCCCGTCCTAGAGTCTCGTGTAAGGCATCAACTTGTCCTCTAGGAGTGAACTCACCAGCTGCCTCCTTTTCCTTCAAGCCAATCTGCATAAATGATGAGAGAAATACTCGTGAGCGCAGAAGTTATATTATTATGTAAACCTTATCAATAACTTATAATATGTACTTACAATGGCATTAGCTATCTGTTTTGTTCCGGGATCAGGTATGATTCTCTGTCCCTTTGCATCAACCCCATGCATGGAACACCACCAATCGAGCACTCTATCTGGTTGCCGCTGTGCAGCTGTCGTCGTAGAGCTAGTGCCCGATTGCGTCGTGGTCGACGCAAGCGTGGGGTAATGGTCATACATCCACGATTCTCTCGCCTGACCATACGAATGAGCACCCAGATGTGGTAGTGCTTCCTAGATTTTGCATTCGCGCTATTTTGCTCACGAATTGCCTGAAACACACAAATATAAACAAAGGTTAGATATGGTGTTATATAATATTGGATCTGAAGTAATAAATCTTAGCTAGTAAAAAATTCTTACAACAACTTCTGGGGTAGTTGTTTTTTGTGCAACAAATGCATGCCACTGCTCAGCTGTGATATGCCTCCATATCTGATATGGAAGCTTGGAGGGATCCTCGAATGATGTGTCACGTGAAGCCTCAGAAGAAGGTGTTGCTTCCCCGTCGTAGATTTTCTTCTTCTTTGTTCCCCCGACTTTTCTCCGCTTCGTGATCCACCCCGACACTAGCTTGGCCTTGAAGTCTCGGAACCTTTGGGCAACTGCGGATAGAAACAGATTCTTCTTCGCTTCATCGTTTGGAATATGGAATTGATTCTACAAAGAACGCATATCACAAATTACTCAATATTACATAGTATATTTAACCAAAGTGTTAAAATTCTAAATAAGTATACGCGAATCTTACCATAGTATCTTCCCAAATCATCTTCTTCAAAGACTCGGGACCTCTTTCCATGAGTGGAGAATGGAGAGCTTATGCATGCAAATCCCAATTTGCATGGCATACTTTTGACGCCATTTTCCACAAGGTTGCCCCAAGTGATCGTACTCCAAAGTCATTAGGGTGGGTTTCCCTAGTGACTTTGTAGGTCCCCTTCCTTTCCTCTTTTTCGTCTGCAAGTTCTTACTTGCAATTGACGTTTGTTTACCTTTTTCTTCACGGCGAGCCATAACCATTTGCCGTTGTTCCTTTTTGTGATCGAAACACTCATCCTCGGTAGTGTGTTCCGCACTCGTATCCGTATGCACATCCTCCATGTCCCTGAAATGGTAAAAAAACATACGAATTAATTAAAAAAATGGCAATTAAAAAAAAAAATAGATTAACATAGAATATGTTAAAGGGGGGGTGTGGGGCTGAGGGGGAAGGGGGGGGGGTGGGGGGTCTGCAGGGGGGGAAGGAGGGGGCAGGGGGGTGTGGGGGTCTGCAGGGGGGAAAGGGGGGGGCGGGGGTGGGCTGCAGGGGAAAGGGGGGGCAGGGGGTTGGGGGGTCTGCAGGGGGGAAGGGGGGGGGCAGGGGTGGGGGTCTGCAGGGGGAAGGGGGCAGGGGGTTGGGGGGTCTGCAGGGGAAGGGGGGGGTGGGGCAGGGGGTTGGGGGGTCTGCAGGGGGGAAAGGGGGGGCAGGGGGGGTGTGGGGGTCTGCAGGGGGAAAGGGGGCAGGGGGTGTGGGGTCTGCAGGGGGGGAAAGGGGGGCAGGGGGTGTGGGGGTCTGCAGGGGGGAAAGGGGGGGCAGGGGGGTGTGGGGGTCGCATGTGGGGGGGAAGGGGGGGGGCAGGGGGGTTGGGGGTCTGCAGGGGGGGGGGAGGGCAGGGGGGTGTGGGGGTCTGCAGGGGGGAAAGGGGGGTTGGGGGTCTGCAGGGGGGAAGGGGGGGGTTGGGGGTCTGCAGGGGGAAGGGGGGCAGGGGGGTTGGGGGGTCTGCAGGGGGAAAGGGGGCAGGGGGGTGGGGGGTCTGCAGGGGGAAAGGGGGCGGGGGGGGTTGGGGGTCTGCAGGGGGAAAGGGGGGGGCGGGGGGTTGGGGGGTCTGCAGGGGGAAAGGGGGGGCAGGGGGGTGGGGGGTGTGCAGGGGGGGAAGGGGGGGCAGCATGGTGGGGGAGGAGGTGGGCAAGGGGGGTGGGGTGGGGTGGGGCAAGGGGGGGGTGGGCATGGGGTGTGGGCGGGCATGGGTGCGAAAAGGCCAAAATAGGCCGAAATAGGCCGGAAATGGCCTTTTCGTTCCCGAAATGCAACCAACAAGAAATTAAAGCTAAAAATCTACATACTAGTTACATTATACATCATATGATCATGTTCAAAAAGAATTTGAGGTTAAATCACTTCATAAGTACATTTTGGGAGCGAAAAGGCCAAAATAGGCCAAAATAGGCCGGAAATGGCCTTTTCGTTCCCGAAATGCAACCAACAAGAAATTAAAGCCTAAAAATCTACATACTAGTTACATTATACATCATATGATCATGTTCAAAAAGAATTTGAGGTTAAATCACTTCATAAGTACATTTTGGGAGCGAAAAGGCCAAAATAGGCCAAAATAGGCCGGAAATGGCCTTTTCGTTCCCGAAATGCAACCAACAAGAAATTAAAGCCTAAAAATCTACATACTAGTTACATTATACATCATATGATCATGTTCAAAAAGAATTTGAGGTTAAATCACTTCATAAGTACATTTTGGGAGCGAAAAGGCCAAAATAGGCCAAAATAGGCCGGAAATGGCCTTTTCGTTCCCAAAATCCAACCAACAAGAAATTAAAGCCTAAAAATCTACATACTAGTTACATTATACATCATATGATCATGTTCAAAAAGAATTTGAGGTTAAATCACTTCATAAGTACATTTTGGGAGCGAAAAGGCCAAAATAGGCCAAAATAGGCCGGAAATGGCCTTTTCGTTCCCAAAATCCAACCAACAAGAAATTAAAGCCTAAAAATCTACATACTAGTTACATTATACATCATATGATCATGTTCAAAAAGAATTTGAGGTTAAATCACTTCATAAGTACATTTTGGGAGCGAAAAGGCCAAAATAGGCCAAAATAGGCCGGAAATGGCCTTTTCGTTCCCAAAATCCAACCAACAAGAAATTAAAGCCTAAAAATCTACATACTAGTTACATTATACTCATATGATCATGTTCAAAAAGAATTTGAGGTTAAATCACTTCATAAGTACATTTTGGGAGCGAAAAGGCCAAAATAGGCCAAAATAGGCCGGAAATGGCCTTTTCGTTCCCAAAATCAACCAACAAGAAATTAAAGCCTAAAAATCTACATACTAGTTACATTATACATCATATATCATGTTCAAAAAGAATTTGAGGTTAAATCACTTCATAAGTACATTTTGGGAGCGAAAAGGCCAAAATAGGCCAAAATAGGCCGGAAATGGCCTTTTCGTTCCCAAAATGCAACCAACAAGAAATTGAAGCCTAAAAATTGGAGAAATTACACACACCTGAGTTTATGTCTCATGATTCATTGAGCTTCCGCCTTTTCTTAGGATCCTCAAGTACATGTATCCCTTCCGTGTGATCTACACGCATATAATTCTCCGACATATTTACATCATCTTCCACACGAATTTCAGGATAGGTAAAGGGGGGAGGTCCTCAAATGCATCATATTCTTCCTCATTATCAACATCACCAATACCGAGGATACTCCTTTTACCAGGTACAACAATTGACCACTTATGATCAGCAGGATCAGTTACAAAAAATACTTGCTTCACTTGTGATGCAATTACAAATGGCTCCTCAGTTTCACGTAAACGACTAAGGTCAACAAGGGTGAAACCGCAAGGATCATCGTTTCTTACACAACGGCGATTATTGTCAACCCACGTGCAACACAAGAGGCAAATATTAAATGTACAGTAGTCCAGCTCCCAGATTTCTTGTATTCGCCCATAGTAGTTGCTTTCAGCATGTACAGGCGACTTATCTTTCGAGCTTGCATATTGTGTAGACGACGCCACAAGTGAAACACCACTATTTTGTTGCGATCTTGACTTGAGATCTTGACGTTCAGTCCAAAAAGTATACCCATTAATATCATAACCCTCATAAGAGCGTACAGCTTCACGAGGACCAAATGCTAACCACTTGACTGTTTCAGGAACACTTTCATCCAAATCATTGAGTACTCGTTTATGAAACCAATCAATGAAAGTCTTGTTATGCATTTGCGTCAATGCCCTCACTCCTTTTCCAGGATTGCTAACACGTAATTCCTCCATATGTTCACTTAAATAAGGATGGACATCTGGTACGTGATGCAATACAAATAAGTGAGCTTGTTTACGCTTTTCTACGGAAGGTGTGATCAATTTTGAACCAATTGTACCCTTGCCCTCAAGTCTGCCCTCGTGTCGGGATGTCGGAAGTCCAACAGGATCAACACTAGCAAAATACTCAGCCACAAAATTACTGATCTCTTCACCCACAATCCCTTGAATTATACTACCTTCTGGTTGTGCAGGATTACGAACTTTATCTTTCAAAGTTCCCATATATCTCTCAAAAGGATAGCACCACCTCAAAAACACTGGACCACACAGCTTAATTTCTCGAACTAGATGGACAATGAGATGGACCATAATGTCAAAGAATGCAGGGGGGAAATACATCTCAAATTTGCATAGAGTTTCAACTACTCTAGTCTGCAAGGAATCGAGGTCGACGGGTCTAGGACTTTGCTGCAGATTGAATGAAAAAATGAACACAGTTCTGTAATGGTGTGCCTCACATGCTTTGGAAGTATCCCACGAATTGCAATCGGTAAGAATACTTGCATCATGACATGACAATCGTGCGATTTCATACTCGATAACTTCAACTCACCATTTAAGGTAACAAAGCGCTTCATATTCGATGAGTAGCCAGTAGGGACCTTAATGCCATACAATGACTCGCAAAAAATCCGTTTCTCTGCACGCGACATCGTGTAGCAAGCTGGTGGCAAATAATTCCTCTCAGAATCCTCCACCTTTTTACTTTTATGTGTTTCATCATCATCAACCCTTTCCTCCCCTCTTTTCTTCTTTCTTCCGTCCCTTTTCTGAGCCCACAACTCTGGTCGAATCCCCTCTTTTCCAAGTAAAGTCGTGACGCCTTAACATCTTTTGTCTTACCCGGAATATTCATAAGTGTCGCGATAATAGCTTCACAAACATTCTTCTCTATGTGCATGACATCCAAACAATGTCTGACCTTTAGATCTTTCCAATATGGGAGTTTCCAAAAAATGGACTGTTTTTTCCATAATCCTGTAGGTCTATCAACCTCACTAGCAGGTTTACCAAAGACTGTTTCAATGCCCTTCACCTGATTATAAACTTCAGTACCAGTTAATGGTCTACGAGCAACTTCTTCAACCGTCCCATCGAATGCCTTCTTCTTAAACCGATAGGGATGGTCGCGGCTGAGGAGCCTTCGTGTGCGCATATACACATGTTTGCAGCCCTTAAGGTGTGTAGATTTCATGTCATCTAAACAAATCGGGCAAGGTTGTTTTCCTTTAGTCTTATACCCAGATAAGTTCCCATAAGCTGGATAATCGTTCATAGTACAAAAAAGCATGGCACGCAGAGTGAACATCTCATTAGCATACGCATCAAATACTAACACTCCTTCGTTCCACATCTTCTGTAAATCTTCAACAAGCGGCTGAAGGTATACATCTATGTCATTTCCAGGTTGTTTGGGCCCCGATATAAGAAGCGACAACATCATGTACTTACGTTTCATGCACAACCAAGGAGGCAAGTTATAAACCACTAAAACTACTGGCCATGTGCTATGCTGCGAGCTGAGATTGCCAAAAGGGTTCATGCCATCCGTACATAATCCAAGCCTCAGATTCCTATCCTCATTACCAAATGACTTATGCACCCTGTCGATAGTTTTCCACTCAGGCGAATCAGCCGGATGCTTGAGCAGACCGTCTTTCTTCCTACGATCTGCATGCCACCTCAAATTCTTCGCATCTCCTTTCATTGAGAACATGCGCTTAAATCTAGGTATTATGGGTAGATACCACAACACCTTGGCTGGTGGTCCTTCACTACCTCCAGCTCCTTCACGCTTGTACCTCGACAATCCACAACGTGGACACTCATGTAAATGCTCATACTCATTACGATAGAGCACACAATCGTTAGGACAAGCATGTATCCGCTCGTACTCTAAACCCAAAGGACACATCAACTTCTTCGCATAATAGTACGACTTTGGCAGTTCATTTCCTTCAGGGAGCATCTCAGCTAAAACTTCCAACAACGATGTGAAACTAGAGTCCGTCCAACCAGCGTTCGACTTAATGTTGAACAGTGTTACCACTGCAGAAAGTTTGGTGTACTTTGTACAACCTGGATACAACGGCTTTTCAGCAGCCTTAGACATAGACTCAAAAATACGAGGTCGTCTACACGACTGATCTTCAACCTCGTGTATCATCTCGTCTACCCGATCCCTATCATCATCTCCAAATTCATCATCCAAATTCTCATCCCCTAACTCATCATCATCCTTCTTTTTTTTCTTCACATACATCATTCTTTAATCCAGAGCTTCCCATATACCTCCCCTGCTCACCATGCCAAATCCATACATGGTATTGAGGCCTAAACCCACGGCGAAATACATGCTCCCTAACCACATGTATACTACTAACCTTGCTCACATTTCTACAATCCAAACAAGGACAATAAAAGTCGACTGCTCCAGAGGATGTTTGATATTCTAATGCACTTCTACAGAATTCCGAGACCCCATTCACAAACTCAATCGATTCACGACTACCATACATCCAAGTACGATCCATCTCATTCAAGAAGACCACCTCTAATAATTAAACACAACATTCATTATAATGCATCAATCATTATTAAAGTACACATACACTCACATATTCAAATCACACACGTATACAACAAGCTAAGATAGTCACATGTTCAATTGTATGCATGCAGTCAAAGGTCCTTATCACTCCAACCTAACCCATCCTTGGACGTCTAATCTCACTAGTGAATATATGCCAACTTTCCAATTCTAAGGAAAATCCGGCAGCATTTCCCTACAGTTCTCCAAGTACACAATGTAGATAATTGCTTATCTACATATGTACCCAGAGAACAATGTAGCGAAACGATAAGCCAAGATTTTCCTCAGAATTGAAAAGAAGACACACATTCACCACCTAAGTGAGATCAAACGTCCAAGAACAGTCCCAAACCGGGGACTATTCAAGACTTACCCCTAATGAGTAAGTCTTGAACGGGTATCTAGGCATATATGATGATGATTCAAACAACTACTTATATATTTTCATATATATAGCTAAATCACATTGCTTTTCATACAATCTCATATCAACAATAATAATTATATATACATTATAAAAAATACATATACATTCAATAAATTATCAACTTTGTCTACATGTTAAAATAGTTACCTCTTAACACCAACGACGAGCAATGAAGAGAAAAGAGATACTTGGAACTTTACTTGCCTTCCTTAGCCTCTTCTTCCTACAATTGACAAAACCCACATTGCACATTAACCATTTAATTCAATTTAACAAAACAAAAGTAACTTAAAAACAAAATTAATCCATACCTAATTAACCACTCAAATGGTGGAGAAGAGAAGAAAATAAAGAGAAGAGAAGGGTGGTGCGAAAGGGGTGGTGCGCAAGGGTGGTGCGCAAAGGGGTGGTGGTGCGCGAAATGTGGTGTGCGAATTGGGGTGTGGTGTGCGAAATGTGGTGCGCGAAGGGGTGGTGGTGCGCGAAGGGTGGTGGTGCTGAAGGGGTGGTGGTGCGCGAATTAGGGCACCAATGTGGTGGTGGTGGTGGTGGTGCAACTCGAAGAAGTGAAGAGAGAGAATGAAGGAAAATCGCACTTGGGTAGTAAGAAGGAAGAGAGAGAATGAAAGTGGGAAAATGAAGTAAGGCGCGCTACATAGCTTGTATCGAAAAAAAAAAATTTGAATGAAGGGCTGCGCTAGTTTCAAAAAAGCGCAGCCCTACACATAGAAGGGCTGCGCCTTTTAGAAAAGCGCAGCCCTTCTGCATGTGAAGGGCTGCGCCTCCTAAAAAGCGCAGCCCTTCACCTACAGAAGGGCTGCGCTTTTCTAAAAAGCGCAGCCCTTCTGTAGGTAGGGCTGCGCTTTTTAAAAAAAGCGCAGCCCTTCATACAAAAGGGCTGCGCTTTTTTTAAAAAGCGCAGCCCTTCATCAATAGGGCTGCGCTTTTTTAAAATGCGCAGCCCTACTTGCGCAGCCCTTTCGATTTTTTCCCCTAGTGTAAATTACTTGTTTGGAGTTATAACAAGTAGTAACTAGAGTTGCAGCTACACTTGTTTAGAGTTGTAGAAAATACATATTATAGTTACGCCATCTACACTTGTTTAGAGTTGTAGAAAATACATATTATAGTTACGCCATCTCTTCTCTAGAAATTATAGGAAATGGTATTATAGCTATGAGTACAATACTTGTTTGAGTTTTAGAAAATTGTAATTAGAGTTACAATAACACTTGTTTTTTGTTATAGAAAATACTAATTAGAGTTACAAATAAGAAAATTTTGTATAAATTTATAGGGACTAGTAATTAGAATTACGAAAACATTTCTTTAGAGTTGTTGAAAATAAAATTAGAATTATGACAACAATTCTTTAGAGTTATATGCAATAGTAATTAGAGTTACATCAGGATTTGTATAGAGTTATATTATATATAGGAAAATTGATATTACGTAAACTTATTTAGAGTTGTAGAAAATAACAACTTTAATTAGTAATTCATATAACTCTAATCAAATACTCTCATAACTCTAATCAAAGACTCTTATAACTCTAATTAGAAGTACATTATGAGTAATGCCATAAATATAATTAAAATTCTTACGAATAGTGCAAATACTCCTATAACTCTAATTAATAATTCATATAACTCAAACCACATACGCCTATAACTTTAATTAGCACTCTTAACAAGTAACGCCATAATTATAACGACAACATGCCATAAATCTTTTTATCATGGTAGATGAAATGATTATATTATAACAATTACAATAATTTAATTAGAGTTATATCAACATATATATTTAAAATATTTTGAACACGTACATATAATTACAATAATTACAATAATATTACTAAAATAATATCAACCAAGCAGTCTTGCCAACATCAATGTCATGATTTCCAACCAAGCAGTCTTGCCAACATCAACCAACCAAGCGCCTTCTTCATGTAACAACAACAACAATGGCAATATAAGAGAGGGGTAAGAATGATTTCACTTTCATATTTATAAAGTTTGCAGCATTGTATACCTTTTTATTCTAATTGTAACAACAATAATACATTAATATGTAAAAAAAAAACAACTATCTATAATAGTATGACATGTCAATTACTCCTGTAACTTTAATTAGTAAATCCTATAACTCTTATCAAATGGTCCTATAACTCTTCTAATTAGAACGTACATAACAAGTAATGCTATAACTATAATTAATAACTCTTACAACTACTCAAATACCCCTATAACTCTAATTAGTAATTTCTATAACTCTGAATAAGTGTTGGCATAACTCTAATGACTATTTCTTATAACTCTAAAGAGGTTATTGTACAATTCCTAAACATGTGTCAGCATAACTGTAATAATTATTTCATATAACTCTAACTACTCATTCATATAACTCTAAAGAAGTTTTACCATAATTGTAATTAGTATCAAAGGAAATAAGTTAGTATTATATAACTCTAACCAAGAATGTCTATAACTCTAATCATTACTTTATATAACTCTAAACATGTCGTATAATATGAACATTAATAAACTTCCCAAGAGCTCATTCACAGATGTTAAACACAGTTGAATCAAAATATTGTCAAATATATATATCATATAATGCTTTACGATCTTATATAGTATAGTTTTGGAATATATAGTTATCACCTAATTAAGTTCTGTTGTTAATTGAACTTCATACTGACTAATCAAAGATCGAAGTGTCTCGATTGTCATAATGCCTACACTACTACAAAAATGGCCAAAGAGACTACATATAGGAGACCGGTTGAGGTTACTAACCCATTTCCTAAATGTAGGAAACCATTGATTATCTAAAACCAGTCTCTTAAGTTTAATTTCTTGACTAATAAGTAAAATCGGTTTCTTTGAAATATTTTATTTTTTTAATTCAATTTTTTTTCAACATAATACACTATTATACGTGTATATTCTTCTTGTGAAGATATAAGAGACTACTTCTAACTTGAACCGATTTCCTAAAAATAATAATTTTAAAATTTAATATATTTTCAATTAATACAAATGCAGTATAAATTGTATGTATAAATTTATTTACTTTTAAAATTACGTAAGAAATACAATAGAAAAAAAACTACCTCTCCTAATATTATTGTCTATGCATCGTGGTTAATAGAACCACCACTGGTTATAAATGTTAACTGGTCTCCTAACCTCTTTTCACACTATATGTACATTTATCTAAGAGACTGGTTTTACCTATTAACCGGTCTCCTAAATAAACAAAGAAACCAGGCATTATAACCGGTCTCTTAACCTAGGACACCTGTGAGATGGAGATGTGTTATAGTCCGGTTTCCTAGGCCATTTTCAACCGGTTTCCTAGGCCTTTTTTGTAGTAGTGCTAAATAGTCAAAATGTGATTGTCTTCAGGAAAATAGCAACCCATTCCCCTCCTTGTTGGCAATCTCGTGATATACTATGACTGTAATACACAACTGTCATGGCAATGTACTCGCATGGTTTATATTTCCTCATAGTTACATTATAGCAACTTTGAAACTTCAAAATTATATCATAAATTCACGGAAAGGCAAAAAAACAGAAATCAAAAATACAAATCCAACGTAAGTTAAGTTGTTGCCTGAAATTTTCGAGCCAAATTTGATTAAATTTTCGAAACAAATTTTCGGAACTTCAAAATTTCAAATTTGTTCTCCTTATAAGTTATAACTGTAAACAAATTTCTAAAAGAAAGAAGCATACAAATTCAAGAAAATAAACTAACCTTCACGCGATGGGGTAATGGATTCCATGAAATTTCTTGATAAAAGGAGATGACAGGAGTGACTTGCAGTAGGAGAAGGGAGGGAATATACGCCGTTATTGGAAGAGAGGAGAGAGAAAATTAGGTTTTGCATGGAAAGGATAAAAAAAAGGTAGTTTAAGGTTAACATTAGTTTTGAAATCTTGGCCGTTGACAGTATCTAATCGAAGGGCAGTGATTCTTTCTCATTTCTCACCTAATTTCCTTTCTCACATGATCTTGCCTCTCTCTCTCTCTCTCTCTCTCTATATATATATATATATATATATATATATATATATATATATATATATATATATGATGGAGAATCCGATTGTGAGAGCTACACTAGCCTAGAGCTTGTCATATGTCGTGTGTTAAGAGTAGGCATCCTGATAGCGACGATGAGGTCATTCAGTAGTTTTATCATGCTAGAGGGCAGACCCGAAAGGACATCTACAAGGTTGTTATGAGGGTTGATAGTGATTCTAATTATAAGTTAGAAGAGGATGAACCTTAACCTAAGAAGATTCGAAGATCTACTAGAGCTAGAAATCCAGATTGTTATATTGTGATGGTGAGGATATATATTAAAGACTTTGAAGATGAGATGTTCACTCCTGAGAAGTACAAGGAAATTAAAGATAGGACTGATGATGTGACTCCATAGACTATTTATGTACGTTATAAGATTAGTAGTTGAATAAGAAGCTAAGTTGTAATGGTTTAAATTTCTTTCTTTAGTATCTTTATTTTATTTGTCAAGGAATAACTTTGGTTATTATGGATTGAAAAATATTATTATAATCGTTTGGAGGAATAAAAGTGATTATTTAGTTATTCAAATTGAGTAACAACTTATTTTAGTATACGAATGGGGAATATTTTATTTGATCGTTGTGATTGAATTTTATTTGATTCTTACATATTATTGAGATTTATTTCATCCACCTGATCTTACTATTTTACTTCCATTGCAATAGGTCTGGTCTTAGCAATGGTTTCTTCCTTGGAGTCAACTAACATTTCATGGGTCATGAGTGACCAATCAATTGTTTCAAGCATAGAATGGACAGATCCTTAGCCTCTTGTATCGTAGTTACCTTGGATAACCGTTTTCCTGAAAGACTGCTTAACAACTTTCTGACAACATCCTTGTGAGTAATATCTTTTCCAAGTGATTTTAGTTCATTAATAATAGTCATAAAGCGAGTAAACATATCACGTATATTCTCTTCGTTAGACATATTAAAAGATTCATATTTAGTCATTAATAAATCAATCTTGGAATGTCGTACCTCGCTCGTTTCTTCATATGCTAGTTATAAGGTATCCCAAATTTCTTTGGCCGTTGAGCATGCTAAAATTCGATTTACCTTACAGTCAGCAATGTCTTGTTGTACAAGAGACATTGCCTTGGGATTTTTCTCCATTATCTTGAAGTTTGTTGAGGAGTACTCACTTTCCCTGTTGATGGACTTTTTTCCTTTGTGATATGTCACTTAAATGATCAAGGGACCATCTTTTACAATCTTCAAATATTCATTAGTCAATACTTATGATGTAATTCTTCATTAATTTTTCCAGCAAGGATAGTTTGAACCATTGAACTTAGGTGGTGGGCTTGAAATTGATCCTGTAGCTAAATACTCATTTATTATAATCCTTACGTTGGGTTTAACCTTGTGATAAGTTAGGCTATGATATCAATCTAAGGCCCATATTATATTTAAGATGGGACATGAATTAAGTATAGCAATAGGTTATCACTTTTTCAATTTAATGCATTAATGAACACAAGACTAGTAAGAGAACTAATTTGTAGCAGGAGAATAAAAGATTAACTTAAGCCTACATCCTCCACAAATCTAATTACTCTTACTGATCAACTCTGACAAATAAAAGGATTACACTCAATCAAGGTGTCCACCTATGAAGAAAATGATTTCCCAACAGTTACGTATAAATTTCAATGAGGTGATTCCCCAAACCACTTCCCCAAATACATTGTACACTAGTATATCTCGTTACTACAATAAATTTCCCCCCTAAAACTATGCTTCAACAAGCTTTAATGGATATTAATTTTTCCCTAAATTGTTATGCTTATCTCAATCGTGTTTTAGGGTTTCTAATAAGTGCAAGAAGCTTTCCTAATTCATTATAATTTTTCTCGAAAAAGCTCTCTGAATTTCTCATAGTATCTTTGTTTAGGTAAGTCTTGAGTTGTAAAATATGAATATTTGCCTAAATTTTTGGCAAATATATTTCCTTTGACCTTATTCCGAGTTATAGGAATAAAATGAATAGGATAAACTTTATTTTCAACTCATACTTAACCGATAATACATACGCACAAAGTCCATCTTTGAAAACAAAGTTTAGGAAAGTATCTTCACAAAATCTTTCCAAAGATATAATAGGACTTTGATATTCGAAACGTAGTAAAGTGAACTAGTATGGTAATGATATCATTACTGACTACATGGAAATGTATGTCCTGATATGAAGTTTGCAACTGATCTCATAACACTACATTCCATAAACTTCTTTGCACACCTCACAATACACCTAAAATTAGCTTAAGATTCATGTATGCATTACATCACTAAGTACTACAATCTTCATGATATCTTCAAAAGGCTCTTGCTCCAATGTCTTCACTTGATTGTCTTGGGAGCATTCTGGAACTGGAGCCTTTCACAATCTCTTTTATGATACCCCGAGAATTCTCTATTTTCCAAAATGCCTTTTTAATATAAAACTTAGAGAATTATCAAAGTATTGTCGCCCGTGTGATAACGTCTCGGCTTATTCAGAATTTTGCAGCGGAAAGAATAATAAATAACTTTGAAATTAAAACTTAGCCAACCAAAATGTCAAACTCCAAAAGTCAAAACAACATAAAGTCAAAAGTCAACCCCAAAAATAAAAATCAACTATAAATAAGAAAGTCAGCTATAAAATATAAAATCAACACAAGCTCTCCAATTTCCCGAATCCAAGATGCATTATCTTTCAACCTGTAAACGACGATGCTCTACTGAGCCCGAGAGACTGCTCACCAGTTGGGTCATCACATGATCAATAAGGCATAGCTGTGATCAACACATACACACTAAGCACGTTAATCAGCATAGTTGAGTACTACATGGCAAATAAATATAAAACCTAACAATGATACTAATAAACATTAAGCAAGGATAAATAATACTATAATAACATAATAGACTACTTTAGTAAACTAAACTCCACAACTAATAAGTTAATTTACTTCAGATGGAATAGTCAATGGAAAGAGTTGTCTAAACCAAAACAGTCTTCAATCTAGAAGACGAAGTACAAGCGCGACTCTGTATTCCCATGACCTACGATATCGAGGAACCTTTTAAATAAAAATAGCACTCGGTAATCCATCTGGCCCCAAGAAAAGCCATGGGATACCACCATGTGTCCAACTCATACTTGTCTAACACTTCAGACGTGCACAAATCTAAAGCTATTGCTATTCACATTTCACTTTACATGATTAATAGTTTATTTACTTGTTATGACTCACAAGTAGGAAAAATCATATAATCATCAAAGGTGCATAAACTTTCCTTTTTATCTTAGGATTAACTAAGGTGATTATCAACTTAACAACCCAAGATTAATTTCAATATTAAATCCATGACCTTCATTTATGTGTTGAACCAAGTCAACAACCTTTCATAGGTGAATAACCAACATACCAAATAAGGCAATAGGTCCTTATGAAGTAATTAAATAATCCAAAGAGGACAACATGATTCAATCATGATCCAATACCAACATAATTATTAATCCTTCATGCGAATTAATAAAATAAAGTTCTAAAATCCCGTTTGCTTGCATCAATCATCCATTACAAACATAATATAACCATCATAATCAACAAGTTTCACACAACATCGTAAAACATGCAAATGCAATTAAATATAAATCACATATGAACTAAAAACAGTTTCCTATACATGATACTACGTAAATCCTATCCTTTGGACATGATACTAGTCCAACCCACACATAGTTATGTACGTACCTTGTGTAGACAAAGTTCGAGGCCACATAACAAGCTTAAAAGTCGCCTAGAGAGAATTTTTCACGTAACAATGATCAACATAACCACAAATCAATACTCTAAAAATTTCCATCAATATTAAAATACTTTAAACCAACTTTAAAAGTGTTTAAAACCTTCCTTGTCATTATAATTTAATTATTAAAATCTCATAATATAGTACTATTATACTAGTTGTTAAAAACCCTTAAAAACTCATACTTTGATCATGAAAACTCCATCATAAGCATAGTTATAAAATTTCATGCAACTTATAATGTAACAAAACCACTATTAAGCATACTTAAACATAATTAAAATCGTAAGAGTACTCAATTTCATAAACTATAATATACTACTATGATTTTTCAACTCATAAAACCCTCAAAATCCATACTTTGATACTTAAAATCTTAATTTTAACCTAATCAATATATCTGGTGATTTAATTACTTTATTATATTAATGACATAATCATAGATTTATATTTCAATCATTAAGCTACAACTTTAAACATAAACATATTAAAATACGTTACGAGCGAATGTTATCGTGCACCCCTCTAGTAATATGGGACTGAAAAAGAAGACGACAACTCCAGTAACTGGTTCGTCGGGATCAGTGCATCTACTGGGCCTCAATCAAGTGTAAGAGTAGATAATATTGATGTTTTCGAAGCTCCTGCCAATGGAACAGTAAAAGTATCGACCAAATAGAGAAGTTGTCTGCTATAGAAAAAGAGGGAAGTTCAAAGCATATAGAAGATGCTCAGAAGAAATGGCAAGGGTTCACTGGCCATAATCGATTTTAATATAAAGATATGGGATTAATGTTTATTGCTCCTACTATTATTGATGGGTCTGTGATTGCAAACTTGGACAAAAATGAAGTTGAAAAACTGAATGAAACATGGGAAAATGTGATAATCATGTACGTAGTAGGTCAAAATCCTACCATAACAGCCATGTCTGCCTATATTAAAGCTAAATGGGGCCTCATGAATGAATCATATCTGTTTAAGCATGATGAAGGTTATTTTGTTATCCAAATGAAGTGCAGAGAAGATAGGGATTCAATTCTATATTTTGGTCCTCACCTATTCTATGGCAAACCTATGATTGTCAAACTGTGGACACTTAAGTTTGATTTTCATAAACAAGTCCTTAAGGTTGTTCCTATTTGGGTGAAATTACCAAATCTACCTCTTAATTACTGGAGTGATAACTCTTTAAGTAGAATTTGTAGTGTGTTAGGCATTCATATATATTCAGATGAGTGTACAACTAAGGTCCTAAGAGTGTTAGTTTGCCCCGTATTCTTGTTGATATGGATATCACAAAGGCTATCCCTCAGGAAATCCAAGTTGAAAACCCTAGTGGTAGAAAATTTGCTCAAAAAGTGGTGTATTACTGGCTCCACCATTCTGTAAAACTTGTCAAATGGTTGGGAATAATTGTGATGTTAAAAGGAAGGCTCCAGTTAAGGCTAATCAGAAATGGGTTCCTAACACTACAAAAAAAATTACATATAGAGGCAAACCAAAATTGCATCTAAATATATATTTGTAGCCTCTAATGGTGTTTAGAAGCAATTTTCTTGCTGCCTCTAATTAGTCCGTCGCTAATTATATGTTACCCCTAATGCCACCTTTTAGAGACAGACAAGTTATGGTGTTGCTAAAGACACTTATGTTTAGAGGCAACCATATGTTTGTTGCTAATTGTTGGTTGCCCCTAATGCCACCTTTTTGAGGCACAAAACTTGAAGTGTTGCTAAAGCCACTACATTTAGAGGCGACCATCAGTCAGTCGCTAATTATAGGTTGCCCCTAATGCCATATTTTTGGGGCACACATGTTACATTGGTGATAAGACCATTTATATTTAGAGGCAACCATAAGTTTGTCTCTAATTTTAAATTGCATCTATTGCTTAGTTTTTGGAGCACACAAATATTGTTTCTAAAACCACTAATGTTTAGATGCAACTATAAATTTTGCCACTGATACTAAATTAAGGCAACCACTTCTTTTGCATCTAAATATATTTAGAGGCAATTACATTTCGTAGGTTCAAAATACATTTAGGGACATTTATACATGTTGCTCCTAATTATATTTCGATGCAACTGTGAAATTTTATAAAGTAGCTTTTTAAATGCACCAAACTGTTATAATGATGTTTAATAATGCTACCTAATTTTTAATATTATTTATTTATTTACTTATTTTGCATAATAACTCAGATTATTAACAAAAATGGAAGAAAGAAATTATAGATTTATCAAAGAAAGAAATATGTATTTATATGAACGTGACAACTGTACACAATCCAAAATAATATCCACAGATGGCCAACAGTAAATCCAATCCGGGAAGCATAATAACCTAAAAGGTTTTAACATAATCAGTCCCGTCAAGGAGGCAAAATCTAAGATTTACTGATTCGTAACTTAAGCTAGGTAGGCAATGCACCATGTCTGGCAATCTGTTCCCAAAAGTCTGTGCCTAAAAGATCTCCAAAATATGCAACTGATGTACATCTTCCAAACTGCTGTACATCTTCCGAAAAAATCTGCAAATAGGATAAACTTACAAATATTAGTATGCTGTGAAGAAATTGCAGTATAAAATTCTGAGAAATAAAGGAGGGTGAGAACTAAGAACACATACTGAGCCGGGCTTAGTAATGACCTGGATTATGCAAACCGGATAGGAAATCCGCTCTTTGGGGGAACCTCATCGTCACTACTACTATCACTGTCGATTTCTATCACCTCATCTTCGTCGCTTTCATAAGAATTGGTCCTATCATCATCAAAGTCATAAGGTACAGCATAATATCCATCCCCTTCTAAGATGATGACCTCATCATCACTCTCCTCACTTTCATTGTCAGAATTTTCCTCTTCATGGTCATAGATCATGACCCCAACCCCCTTGGTCCTCCTCCTCTTAGACGTTCTTCTAGGAGCAAGCAATCCTCAGTACAAACCCCAATTATTCATTTTGTTCATGATGACTCCACAATGACCGAATAACAACAACAATAATAACAAAACCATTTATTCACTATATGATCATTTATATAAAACAAACCAGAAAGATCCAACATTAAAATTCAGAAATACATGAAAATCAGAGTATAACTTTTTCTTTACATATATAAGAAAGTAACAAATAAGGAAATCAATTTATTTCATAGTTTACTATCAAAAGAGATCCTTCTTCCTGTTCTTAGGTAGTGAATTTGAATTGGCCACACAAAAGTGGGTTGACTGTTTTCTGTACACTGATGACGACTACTCGAACAGGTAAATACAGTTTTCCAACTCATCTTAGTCGCTACAGCCTTGCTGTAACCAGATCTAGGAACTCCCAAGACTCAAGCATACATCACATATCTGAGGTAAATTGGTACATGAACTATGTGTTTACCTATGGTACTTGGGCTCAGGTACCTATGTTGAATATGTGTATGTATGGTCGATGAGTATGACTTTGCTATTTTATGAAAAAGTTGTGTTTTTGGCCCAAAATGAAGTGTCAAAGGCTGAGTATTGAGCATTCAACACAGGTAAAATGAAAAGTCCTAGTAACATAAGTTTGACCATATTGTTGCATGAGCTACAAAGCAGAGATGACTATATGTAATTTGGTGTAGTTGGCTGGCGGCTTCTGCAACAGTGGGCTCTACAGCTGCTTATGGAGTGCACTACATGAGGAACAGATCCATCTCTATTGCACGGAGCCATTGACCCTATACATAGTTTAGCTCCATATCAATTTTACAACTCACTTGATGCTAGAGGAAATCCCAAAAAATAGCATCAATGCAGAAAAAAAGCTTTACTTTAAGTTAAAATAACCTTGGGGTTACATCACTAAAAATGACATGTTTCTGTTTAAGGCATCAAATAAGGGTCATTAGATAAAAAAAAGAAACAGGGCAATTAGCTGTAAATTTACAATTGCTTTATGTATGTTAACCCCAATACATAACTAAAGACGACGACAACAACAACAACAACAATAACAACGACAACAACAATAATAATAACAACAACAACAACAACATAATACCAGAATTAAAGGGACTAATTTAGACCTTCTGAGTTGAAAAAAAAAATTATTAACTAAATTGAACAAAAAGATCTAATTTATACCTTCTGAATCATCAAGGACCTTCTCGTTCCCCTTACTTCCAGCCGCATGTTTTTCAGATGAAACCCTGGCCTTCTTCCGTTCCTTTTTGTTCTCCATTTCGCTCCCCTTTGCTAGAAGGGCACACACAATGCATCGACCTTCTGCAACCTCTTCTGTAATAGTTCTTATGACCATGTCGAAGGCTGTAATGGCATAGGGACTCATGAATGTCCTTGTTTCTTTGTTTCCCCTCAAATTCAGAAAGAAATCTAG
Organism: Beta vulgaris subsp. vulgaris; assembly: GCF_026745355.1. Classification (NCBI taxonomy): domain Eukaryota; kingdom Viridiplantae; phylum Streptophyta; class Magnoliopsida; order Caryophyllales; family Amaranthaceae; genus Beta; species Beta vulgaris. Next base: position 41,412,292 of record NC_079206.1, on the reverse strand, counting down.
AAATTTTCTTTGAGAGAGAAGGTCCAGATAGAGTTTGAGCCATGCCTTTCTCTGCGGATGTTCTTCAATTTCGTAAGCAATTTCCAATGTGGTTAGGTCAACCATTTTTTGGGTGGATAAGGGGTGGGAATGTCTGGAAAAGGGAAGGGGATTGATGTTTTGTAGAGCGACTAATCTGAGGGAGGTGAAGGAGATTGAACGCTCAAAAATCTTTTGATTAGGGTTTAATGGGAATTAGGAGGTCATAATTGGTTTGGCAAAGGGAAGGGAAGAGATTAGGGGGTTTGTTTTGCTGAGGCGGGAATCTATTTCAGAAATTAAAAATTTTCCCTCCTTAAGTTATCTTAAATTATATCTTAGATTTTTGGGTTTGAGAAACTCCTAAATTATACCGTAAATAATATCTAAGATTTTAGAGAATTTTGATATTTTCTTCTTAATAAAATAGATATTTCGCCTCGGGAAAAAATATTCATTTATTGTTCCGTATGAAATAAGAGAAATTGACACATAATAAATTAAGACAAATTCAATTCCTATAGAACAAGAATGTTTCATGATAACAAGAACGAAATTGTTACTCCATCCGTTACGCATTATTGGCAACGATTGAATATTTTAGTGCACCTCTCACAAATAATACTTAATGATGTTGCCAATAATGCGTAACGGAGGGAGTACGTACTAAGCATCTATAAGCAAGGGAGATGATGTCGTTTTTTTAAGTAATAATCAGGCGAATTAATTAATTAGGCTGAATTTGATGTAAGTGTATTAATTCGGTTAGGTTATGTGTAACTATATTACTAATCTAACATGACTATTTGCTCCTATATATGTTGTAGTTCTCTTTAAGACGAGTATTCTAAACCTAGTGAACGTTGTGACTATGTTATTTCCTAAACGTGAAGATGCATGTACGACCATGACTAATTCGTGCTCTGCCATCGTGCATGCCTCATACAAGTTTTAGTAATTATAAGTTTTGACGACCCTCTTGCATGATCAAATGATAACTAAAGTATTGAATAACATGTCACTAATAACTTCTTAACAAAGGCTCAATTCTTGATTTATATATATGAGCATAAGTTGCCAATAACTCTGTTATGAAGACTGTATTAACTCACCAAACTAATTTATTAACACATGAAATGTCTTACCCTATTACTTATCAAATCATCATATATTAATTTCATAAGTTTATATTGAAATAGTATATTACTTTAATTGATTATTCTCATTTATTTATATCGGACATGGCACTGGTTTGATCTCATTGTTGTAATCGTTAAACCATTATTAAGGAGTTCACTCATAGTACACCCGGGTGTACCGTGAGCATGGTACACCTAGGGTATTTTTGTAATAAATTAAAAATTCAGGTGCTCGATCATTACACACCAAATTTGCTCATGTGGGCATTTTGTTCATTTACTCATATATATATCTATATAAAGCTAGGTTCATTTTGCCTATGTGTCATTCACCAGCACAATCTGTCCACATGTCATCTGCTAGGTTCAAAAGTTGATGTGTCACCTCCACAATTATCATGAACGTGTGTCGATGTGCATTAATTCTGAAAATTAATTTAAATTGCTTTAGTTAGTTGATTTTGAAAATATTTCAGAATAAAAACCATGATTACCCTGGAGCAAGATAATTATAACACTATGAAATCAATAAAGTTTGATCGACACCATTAATATCAAATGACTAGAGAGTAGAGCAGGTTATATTTGGGTATGTAAGGAAGGTAATAATCAAGTTAGTGACATGGGTCATTTTTACATTAATAAAATTGACGTATTTAAGGCAAAAGTTATTACTCCCATCTCACAATAGTTTATTGTATATTTGCGTTACGCAAGAGTTTTTATAAATAAAATATTCAATGAATATTTTTTAGTATATCTAATCAATAAATAAACTTCCAATATATTTTATCATGACATCAGCTACATCAGTCATTGAACGCACGAGTCTTAAACTGGTTTTAACATATATTTTTATTACATGATATGATTATAAGAACTTTAAATCATGATTATTGAATCCATGATTTTAAGAGAAATATCCTAAGATCTTAAGATTTTTAAAGTTTAAAATATAGTAACAGAGGGTATTTATATATCATGAAATATAATTTATCGTATTATAATAATTATGATTTCAATAAATTTGGAACAAAAACAACTATTTAATAAAAAAAATAATTATTACTTCAACTTAAATTCAGTTTAGTTCAGCTCTCAATTTTCTTCTCTTATCCAAAAATACTTTCAGTTGTATTCAGTTCAATTCAGTTCAGGTGTTTTGAGCAAACGTACAGAGGGCTTGAGAGACACGTATTTCCTACACTGAGGTGTTAAAAAATTGAAAAAATTGAAAATTGGAAAATTGAAACCAAAAACTCACGTGAACCTTAATTAAGATAATTTGTGACATAAAGAAGTAAAAAGTAATAAAATAATCCATCCCCTCAAAAAAAAAAAATTTAAAATAATCCATTGAATTTTTTTAAAAAAAGAAAAAAAAAATGAAATTCCGTCCTTGCGCAGGACCCGTTCCTTCAGTAATTAGGAATCCATCTTATTCCCCTATCTTCTTCCCATATCTCGCACAAAAAAACAAAAATTCAATCGCGAAAAATCTGCTATGCAATTTCAAAGAATCATTCAGATCTTCCAAAAAAAGGAGGGAATTATTAACGAGAAATTTGAAGTGAAATTAAGTCAAAAATCTTCACTATTTCCCTCATTATTATTTTGGCGGTAAGTGTTAGTTTAGTTGATTGTTTGCATAATAATTCATTCAATTATACAAAATCACGCACAATAATTTTCATTCCTAAATTTTCGAAATTATAAATTTCTTGCAGAGTGTTTACAATTCATTGAAACTGATTTCAAAGAAGGAGTTTGCAACTCCCTGAATTGCACCGACTTAATATTCAGGTTAGTTCATCATTCAATCCAGTAGAAGGTGTTCGATTAATGGGTAAAAATATGTTTAAGATGTGTCCGCTACATTTGATGAGAACATTGGTGCCTTTTCCATTTTTAGTTTTGATATGTATACTTCAAAGGCATCTTTATGTGATTTGTTGGTAACTGTTGCCCTTGGCAATTCATGATTTCTATAACTTCTTATTTAGCTGGTTTTTCATCATTTGGCGTTGTGTAAGGAGCCAAGGAGCGAAAGAATTTTATTTTGTTTCCATTTTGCTTGGCAAATAGTCTACCTTTTTATTGTTGTGGCTTAATGATGTTCTTAAACTTGTTCTTTTTCCTTGTTTCATATTTTAGGTGTTGGACCTATGCTGCTAGTATTGTTCTGCAGCCCCTTGATGTGGGCTTATGCTGCTGATCTGTGTTCTTCTTTACATAGCAAACTGATCTTACTCAATTCTCTATTTCTCTCCTAAAAATGAAATCCTTAATCAAGTTCTGCAGCCTCTTGTACTTAATGATGTTGTTAAACTTGTTTGTCTTCTGTGCTTTCATATTTCAGGTGTTGGACCTGCTATGGCAGTGGGCTTATGCTGCTGGTACTATTTTGCAGCCCCTTGCTGTGGCTCTACTAATCTAGGTGCACACATATTTCTCCTATTTTTTTTATGAACTTTATTGGTGACTCTATAACCTACTATGATATTGCTGCTTTAAGAACTATATAAGCAGTCTTTGGCTAGAGATTTCCCGTTGCCTCGCACTGCACCACTTCAAACACTTGATAATTTTTTGCAGTTGTGTGTGTACTGAGAGTCTGAGCTAAATGAATGAAACATGAGGCTTCCAAATTAGATAGGACTCCTAGCCAAAAATTATATTGAATCTGTGTGTAGTGGTTGAGCTGTTGCGCATGTGTGAATGACAGAGAAGTTAATTTTGAAGAATGCTGCTGGTATCTATCGTGGATAGATATGTTGTCATTTTATGCATTCTTCAAAGTTGGTTCATTTCTTAACTCCATGCTATCGTGCACAACTCTATCCAATTTCATGGAAGTTAAAGAGTTTATTGGTTTTCTTTGGCATTCAAGCTGTATTGATAATAGCTACAATGAGTCTTTAAACTATGTAGGCTTTTTATGTATTGGTAGTTAACCACAGTAAAGAAATTTGGAGACCACCTGTTATCGCCCAAGCTAAAGTTATAAGGTTGAGGTCTTTGAGAGTCTTAATTGGTACTGATCTTTATAGGCTTGTGCTGCAAAATGTGAGTGTTAATCGTACAAATGAGGCACCCTTTGCACTTTTAATGCTGATTATTTTTATAACCAACTGTGAAAGGTGCCTCAAAGCATTAGGGCAGAAGATGTTGGATTTGCTAACTCGTTTGTTTATTTATGTATCAGGTGGTGATAACAACCGAGGATGCCATTTGTGCCTAAAACTTGCATTTGGTTAGCTGTGTTCCCGAATTTACAGTGTCCCTGATGCAGACGTTACCAAGAAGAGTGTACTAAAACATAGCTGAAGACACTTCTGATGCTTTTAATAGTGTACTAGAATCCTCTTATTCGGCTGCTCTTACCATCATAGTATCTTGCAAAGTTTATCTCAGTGGTTGGGCTTTTCAATTAGACAGGGAACTATCACCCAAGTTTTCATATGGGTCAATAGGAGGCAGGGACTATCCCTCTTCTAGAAGCAATTTGCTTATGCTGACATTGCTGGTCTATCAGATCTGGTATATGAGGAACCAATTTGTTTAGAAGTCAGTTGTCCCTGATGTTGATCAGTTTGTTAAGCAGATCAAAGACTTTGTAACGGCTACAATTTCTAGCTGCAACTTGGGTAAATGTAAGCGAGTATATGTGTTGGTCAACCTAAGGTTCCGTGGGCATAGTATATGTTTGGAATAGGTTATCTCAACCTAAGCACAGATTATATGGTTGGCTGGTCATGCACCAGAAGCTGAAGACTAAGGATAGATTGTACAGAATAGCATTATGTGCTGATGATAGGTGCTTGCTTTGTAATACTGCAGCTGAACACATGAGCACTTATTTTTCAACTGCTCTTTTAGTTAGAGATGTGATGCAGGAGCTTACTAGTTGAATTCTGAGTTTTAAGCTCAGAGTAGGTTGTATGATTGTTGTTTGTTTTTGAGCTATAATATATATATCTATTGCTAATTTGCAACTAATAGTCTAGTGCAATCTTCTTTTCATTTAGCGACAAACTTTTAATGTTCATTAAATCAATCACTAAGTTCGGACGTTAAATTAATTGATTAACATTTTTGTAAGAGTACAAATGGTTTTAAGTTAATACAAAAAAAGTAAAGATAATGCAAAGAAATTAAAATATCCAGTTATCTAAACATTATTACTAACGGTATGTATACACAAACACACATACATACATGCAATTAAGCATAATCATAATGATATTAATAAAGACAGATATAATTGTTGTTTTATAGTCAAATATACTTTAAGCGATAATTGAAACTACCTTTAGAGGCAATTGCTTTCTACATGATCTTAAAAAAAGGTAGTTCAGATGCAACCACATTTCATGTGACACTAAAAAATATCTTTAGATGCAACAATACTTTATGTGATGCTAAAAAAATGGCTATAGAGACAACTAAATTCATGTGATGCTAAATGCATGACTTTAGAGACAACTAACTACAGTTGATGCTAAAAAAAATGGCTTTTGAGGCAACTAATTTCATGTGATGCTATAAATATGGATTTAGTGACAACCAATATTCATGTGACGCTAAAAAAATGGCTTTAGAGGCAACCAACATTCATGTGATGCTGAAATGTATCTTTAGAGGCACTAGAATATACTTGATGCTAAACACCATATAATTTAGGGGCAACCATGTTTATGCGATGCTAAAAGGGGCTTTTAGAGGTAAGTCGGCCAAACAACGTGCCTATATAACCAATTTTTTTTGTAGTGTAAGGTGTAGGGTCATCAATTCAGGGGGAAAAGAATGACCGAACAGTTGAAACCATGGACTTAGTAAATGATAATGAAGCTAAGGATCAAAAGGAGGAGACTAATGCTATATCTGATGATGGTGTTCCTGTCAAGGTAGTAGAACTAAGCTCTGCTGGTGATCCTCCCTTCGTAGTAGAGCATGTCATAGATATAACACCTGTTAGTACTCCTATACAACAAGCTACTGAGATTGAAGAACCTTGGAAAATTGTGACTAGGAAGTCTTAAGGAAAACAAGTTGCCTCTCAGGCTGCTAGGGTGGTTACTTATAACACTGGTTTTGACTCAGGGAGACCTGGGGGTGCTAGGGGACCACATCCATATTTATCATAATGAAGCTTATGCCTTAGAATGTTAGGGGTATTAATTATCCTATTAAGATAAAGGAAGTCAAGGATTTTCTTCTGAAATAGAATACTGGTTGTTATTCTTTGTTTGAAATTAGAGTGAGAAGGGCTAAAGTGGAAAAAATTCAGAAAAAATTTGGTGATCACTGGAGTTGGAATAAAAATTAGGATTTCTCTCCAAGAGGGAGAATTTGGTTTGGCTGGAGGCTTAGAGAGGTTAAAGGTTATACTGTTGAAGACTACAGATATGACTCTATAGATTACAACAGTGGGGACCTTTGTGTTCATTGTAATTGCATTATATGCACTAGTAGAAAAACGATGATTTGCATCCCCTGATGTGCCTCGCACTGAAACGTAAATGAAGCAAAAACCCTATTTGCATTGTATGACACACTGTGAACGACGCAAAACATCAACAATCATGTATCAGGTACGAGCAATATGCGTCGCACCCTCATTATGTGCGACGCATATTGCCTTTTTGCGTCGCATGCTGATGTGGTGCGACGCATATTGTTGCATCTTAGTGGGGAGAAACTGAGGACAATCTGCGTCGCACTAAGGGATGTGCGACGCAAAAGAGCTATGTGCGTCGAACCCTCTAACCTGTCCGACGCAAATTACCTAGGCCCACCTATTAGTTTTCCTAAAGGCTTTTTTATTTCGAGCCCTAACTCAATACAAACTACTGCTACTCTCTCTCTCTCTCCCCTACGACACACCCTAAGTCACCCTCGCTCACACTCGCCGGCGCACCCTTACTCTTGCCGGCGCACCCTCGCTCCCGCCGGCGACTTTCGCTTCTCTAGCGACCCTCCGGCGCTCCCTTAAAATTATTTCACAAGTTACATGCAAAAAAACTCGCTTCTCTCTCAGCTTCTGTCCTTGCTGCCATTATTATATCGTCGGCGCTCCTTCACCCTCGCCGGTGACATTTCTTTTCCGGCGAATTACCATCATCTCCGGCACTTTTCTCATTAACTCCGAGTCCGCACTTAAAATTTACAAGGGTCCATTCGACATTGCTTTCTCCGACACTTTATCTCTCTTCTCTGCCCTGCCACTTCGTCGGCTCTCTCTCTACACCGTCGTGCCGCCGCCGCTTGGACTGAGTTGCCGCCATCGGTCCCGCCACCGACAATGTATGTAATTCTTGGTTTTTTTATTTTTTTTGTATTAATGTATATTAATTATGTATTTTCAAGTTATTTTAATTTTTTTAGGGGTTGCTTTGAATAATCTTAGTTCTAATTTTTGTTAAGGTGTGTTAAAATTAGAATTCAAATCATGATAAACATGTGAAATAATTTTGAGATTGAATCTAGGATGTTTGTAGCTTATGAATTTGAATTTGTATAGTTAGTGTAGTGTATAGTTTCTTGAATACTCACTTTAGAATTATGTGTTTCGATTATGAGTTAGAATTCTTGAATGCTCTCTTTAGAATTATATGCTTCGTTTATGAGTTAGAATTCTTGAATGCTACTTTAGAATTTGAAACTTATGTCATTCCTTTACATTGTACTTTAGTTGCCACCTTAGTCCTCATCAATTTGTCGGTTCTCCAAGCTCGCGTCTTTGTGCTTGTCTTCGCTGCTCCTTGAGAGCAGAGGTATGTATTATACCTTTTGTTATTTTTTTATATTTACGTTAATGTAACCATTAGTTTGGATTTGTGGATTTGTATATGTAAATTGTTTGGTTATTATGTGATTGGGATAGTATAAGTTGAATCATAACCAAACCTATATGGACATACCTTAATGGGCGGGAGGGAAATCTAAGGAATGGATTGGTTTGTGTTGTTTTATTGCAATGTGCATCATTTGCCTAGATACCCGTTCGAGGCTTACTCATTAGGAGTAAGTCTTGAATAGTCCCCGTTTTGGGACTGTCTTTGAGTTTCTTATCTCACTTAGGATGTGAATGAATGTTTGGTTTTTGATTCTAAGAAAGATCCCGCTCATTTACCTAAGCGTTCTCTGGGTACATATGTTGATAGTTTAACTACTATCTTCATCGTCTACTTGGAGAACTATAGGGAAGTGCTGCCGGATTTTTCTTAGAATTGAAAACCAAATGTTCATTCACTAGTGAGATGAGAAACTCAAGGATGGGTTAGGCTGGAGTGATAAGGACCCAAATGGTCATGACTGCATTTGATAAACCACTTTGAATGATGTGATCGATTGTGTTCATATTTGGTGTCTCTACTGTATGAATATGGGAGTTGCGTAGAGCATCAATCGCAGAATGGGACAAAGTTAGTCTTGTGTTCTTGTTGTGATTGCAATAACTCAAGGGAGTATCGTGATATGGGTCAAATTAAAGATCATTTGAGTCGTCATGTGCTTAAGAGTAACTATACCAGGTGGACATGGCATGGAGAGTTTTATGATATGGGTATGAGCTCCACTAGCTTGTGTGATGATTTTCATGTTGATGAGGTTGAGGTTGAGATTAAAGGAGATGCTGATTATGAGAATGATAGGGTAGATGACGAAAATGATATGGTAGATGATGAAAATGATAAAGTAGATGAGATGTTGCACAATATGGAGGATGAAAGAACCGATCATCCGCATATGTATGATAGTATTTTAAGTGCAGCGGAAAACCTATGTATCCGGGGTGTAAGAATTTCACTAAACTTTCTGGCATCCTCACATTGTTCAATATGAAATCGAAGCATAGTTGGACAAATAAAAGTCTAAGTGAGTTGTTCACTTTTTTACAAGAATTGCTACCTGAAGGGAATGAAATGCCAAACTCTGCCTACGAGGCAATGAAACTGTTGTGTCCATCAGGTATGGAATATGAGAAGATACATGCATGTAAAAATGATTGTGGAAAGTCTCAATACAAGGTAAAAGAGAATAATGATGAGGGGATGAGAAATAAAGAAACTCCGACGAAGGTTCTTTGGTATCTTCCAATCATTCCGCGATTTAGGCGTTTATTTTCTGATGAAAAGAATGCTAAATTATTAAGATGGCATGCGGACGAGAGAAAGAAAGATGGGATGCTTAAACATCTGGCCGATTTTCCGCAATGGAGAAATATCGACCGAAAGTTTCCCGATTTCGGTAATGAACCTCAAAATATTAGGCTTGGACTTTGTACAGATGGGATGAACCCATTTGGCACACCAGGTACCCAACATAACACTTGGCCGGTTCTACTGACAAGTTATAATCTCCCTCCCTAGTTATGTATGAAGCGTAAATTTACTATGCTATCGCTTCTTATTTCGGGTCCTAAGCAACCCGGAAACGACATAGATGTGTATCTTGACCCACTCCTTCAAGAACTGAAATTGTTGTGGGATGAAGGTGTTTCCATGTTCGATGCGTATGCGAAAACTGACTTCACATTGCATGCCATGATATTTTGCACGATTAGTGATTTCCCGATTATGGGAATTTGTCAGGGTATACGGTTAAAGGAGCAAAGGCATGCCCTATTTTGATGATGATATGATTGACAAGCGGTTACATCTTTGTGGGAAGAATGTGTACCTGCATTATCGTACATGGCTTCCTTTAGATCATCCATTCCGTAAGAAAAAAAAGTTGTTCAACTGGAAAAGTGGAATGAGAGAAGCCCCTGTACCTTACGTGGAAAAGAGGTTTCTAATAGGGTAAAGGATATTGAAACATTTTTGGCAAGCCCTTCAAAGTGTCTCAAAGAACTTATACAAGAGAAGATCTAAGTTTTGGGACCTTCCGTATTGGGAATGTTTGGAAGTCAGACATTGTCTTGATTTAATGCACATTGAGAAAAATGTTTGTGATGCCATTGTCGGAATATTGTTGAATATGCCCGGGAAGACAAAGGATGGAGTTAAAGCCAGGAAAGTCATGGCTGAAATGGGCAGACTAGAACTAGCACCTCAGGAGCGGGGACAACGCTATTATCTTCCACCAGCTTGCTACACTTTGTCTAAGAAGGAGAAAACTAGTTTTTGTGAGTCCTGCATAGGTTAAAGGTTCCTGCTGGATACTCGTCAAATTTCCGAAACCTTGTTCACTGAAGGACTTGAAACTTGTTGGTTTGAAATCTATGATTGTCATATCTTGATGCAGCATTATATTACCTGTTGCAATACGAGGAATTTGCCTTCCCAAGTAAGATATAACACAAAAGTTGTGTTTCTTCAGAACTATCTCTACAAGGTGATTGATCCTAACATTTAATAACTTGCAAGCCGATGTAATAGAGACGATGTGCCGATTTGAAATGTACTTTCCACCATCATTCTTTGACATCATGCCTCATTTGATAATCCATCTTGTCAGAGAAATTAAACTTTGTGGGCCCGTTTGTATGAGGTATATGTGGCCTTTTGAAAGACATATGGGTACTCTGAAGGGTAAAGTGATGAATCAAGCTAGACCAGAAGCAAGTATTGTCAAAGAACAGTTGCTGAGGAAGTATCTGAATATGAAGTCAGTATTTTGCACGTGCACAAGCAATTGGTTTGCCAAAATCTAGACATGAAGGAAGGCTTGAAGGTTGTGACCATTGGGAGAAAAAGATTGTGTCTAATGGAGAGTTGAAAAGAAAAGCAGAATTGATTGTGTTAGAAAATCTGAAACAAGTTCATCCTTACTTAGATGAGCACATGACTGTGCTTTGTTTTCAGCATCCATTGAAGATTGAACGCGAGTTGATGATTGGGCATAATCGAACGTTCGTTGATTGGTTTATAGAACGAGTTATGAAACAATTATCTGATACTCCTAACGATGTATCGGATACGTTGAAATGGTTGGCATATGGGTCAAAGGCCCAAGTTCTTTCCTATGAGGGGTATGACATCAATGGTTATACATTTTACACTAAGCGGCAAGATGACAACTCCACGATGCAAAATAGTGGTGTTACGATGGGGGCTTTGTCATCAGAGTATAAAAGTAAAAGATATAGAACGATTGTTGAGACAATGAAGTCAAACTATAGGTTCATTGAAGAGATATTAGAACTTGACTATGTTGACTTCAAAATTCCGCTGTTCAATGTAAGTGGGTTGATATTCGTCGTGGTGTGGAGAAGGATGAACATGACTTTTTTACATTAGTCAATTTCAGCCGGTTAGGACATCATGAAGATAACTTAATATTGGCATCACAAGCAAAACAAGTATTCTACATGGTTGACCCTGCCGATTCAAAATGGTTTGTTGTCATGGAAGGAAAAAGGAGAATACTTGGAATTGATGATGTACACGATGAAAAGATTACGATGCCAATTCAATGAAGTCATTGCTTCGTCAATAGTCATTCCAAGTACATTAGGGGAAGATCTAGACACAAATTACATTCGTCGAGACCACAATAAGGGATTTTACGTTGGCAAAGAAATAGCTGATTAATAGGTAAATTATGTAATATTAACACAACTACTAATGTTTATAATCTTTAATTATTTATTTTGTGTTTTGCATGTTCAAATAATTGTGTATTAATTTATTGATTAATCTAACTGATGTACATGGTTTCAGTGTAGTGATGGAAGATAGATAATGCTGATGCATCTGATGAGCCCCAGATTACTGATGGAGCTGCTAGAAGAAGAAATGAGTAGGCCAAGAGGTCCTACAAAAGGATACGTTCCAAACCCGGCTTTCAAAGAGTTCTTCTGTGGGATGAGTGGATACGTCCGATGGGGCAATTTGCTGGTGAGTACAAGACATATTGCAGGGAGATCAGCAGAAGCAAAGTGTCTATCTTGTACGACAGTTGGGATGATGTTCCAGAAGGCACAAAAAACTTTGTGGGAAGATGTAAAGTAAGTAACCTTATTCTTTTAATAACTAATTGAGATTATGTTTATTCTAATCGTTTATTATTAATTGGTTTATTTTTGTATATTGAAGAGAGAGTTTAGAATAGAAGAGGATGAGAAGAAGAACGAGATGTCTTGACTACATGTGATAAGGGTGGAGAGATTTCAAGTCAAGATTGGTGACTAGATGTATCACAAAACGAGGAAGGGGCCTAACAATGATAGGCGACCGTACGAGATGTATCCTTTCATCACGCGAGAGATCTGGGACAAGTTTGTAGAAAAATGTAGCTCTAAGGAGTTCCAGGTATGTAATATATAATATGAAATTATATTATCATTAGTTCTTTAATATTGACTAGTTACTAAATCCTATATTAGGCTAAAAGTGAAAAAGCAAGAATCTCTCAGGCTGCTAACAAGCATCCTCATTTTTGGGTCAAAAATCATATACGGAGATGATTCCCATTTGGAAACGTAAAGGATATATCCCTTCATCCTCTACAACATCATCTGTTGACTCATCTACATCATCAGTGATTTCCTCCTTGCCGGATCGGACATTGCCTTGCTTCTCGCGAGATCGAAAAAATATAAGGATGGAAATTTCTTCTTTCCTAATGAAGAAACACAAAAGATAAAAGAGTCCATTGTAAGCATTGTTCAAAGTTTATAATGTTTTTCTTGTCTACTTACTCGTCTTCTACTAATCATATGATTTTTTTTAACTTGAACGGGATGATTGGAAAAAGAAAGAAAGTGAAGGAGTGTTTGTTCCAAGTCGGATGGATGATGCTCTATCATGTGCTCTGCAGAGGAAAGACCGACTTGGGTGTGTGTCAAAAGCTGAAAAAAAGGAAAAAAAGAACCATACATCTGCGTCGCACATGGAAAAAGGTGTGATGCAGATAATATGCAATGTGCGTCTCACATAGCACAAAGTGCGACGCACATCACCAATGTGCGTCGCACATAGGCAAGGTGCGACGCACATTGCCCCTGCCATCCCGGCTAGAGTGGGAAGGGCAATGTGCATCGCACCTTGCAACAGTGCGACGCAAATTAGCAATGTGCGTTGCACATTGAGCAAGGTGCGACGCACATTGCCCTTCCCAGCCCAACCTGGATGGTAGGGGCAATGTTCGTCGCACCTTACCTCTATGCGACAAACATTGCTGATTTGCGTCGCACATTGGCCAGGTGCGACGCACATTCCCTGGGGGGTTGGGGAATGTATTGTGCGTCGCACATTGCCTCAGGTGCGACGCGCATAGTTTCTCCTCTAGGTGGCTGGGGAGTGTATTTTGCGTTGCACCGTATACATAGTGCGACGCAAATAGCCAAATTACCTGCGTTGTTTTTGCGTACGACGCAGATCATTGTTAGCTCATCTGAGTCGAGACCTGTGCCGTCGGACCAATGTCTGACGCAAATAGGGGTCCAGGGTTCGACACAAATTGACCTTTTTCTACTAGTGATGGTCTACATACTATAAGTGATAGAAGAGAGTTATGGAGTGAGCTTTTAATACCATAGTTGCTTATTCTGGTCCTATCAGCATTATAGGTGATTTCAATGCAGTTAACAGTTTTGTAGATATAATAAATGGTGTAGATGTAAGTGAAGTATAAACGCAGTGTTTTGCTACATTTCTCTTTGGAGTCTTAGCTTATTGAAGCACCCAGTAGTGGTTTGTTTTTCTCTTGGAACAATAAAGGATATGGTAACAAGATGATTTCAAGTCAAATTGACAAGGGGTTCATTAATGATTAAATTCTATAGCTCTACCTTGAGATCATGATTAATTACCTTCCTGAAGGTAGTTTTGACCACACACCTCTAGTGGTTAGATTATGCCAGCTGGAACAACCTAAAAGTAGGCCATTTAAGTTCCTTAATATCATTGTTGCTGATGAAAGATTCATCCTAACAATTTAGGGGGCTTAGAGGACATGTATTGCGAGGCACGAGCTGAAGGAAGTGTGGGAAAATTTGAAGCAAGTTAAAATGGCAGTTAAACTATTTACTCTCATCATTACTCTCAAGCTCACAAGAAACATGAAGAATTTAGAGAACAATTCAAACTGGTTCAGTAAGATAACAATATAAATGCTTGTGAAGAGGTGCAGTTATAGGAAAAAGATCTCATTGATAAGCAGAGATACTGGTCATATGTTGAAGAAAGTATTATGCATCAAAAAGCCAGAATAAATTGGCTCTCTTTAGGAGATTCTAACTCCAAAATTTTCTTTACACCTGTAAAGTTTCGAAAAGCTAAGAGCATTATCAACTTACTTCAGAATGACCAGGGAGACCTAATTACAACTTCTGATGAGATCTAACATGATATAGTGAGCTTTTATAAAAAGCTACTTGGTAAATGTGACAACAATCTACCTTCTATTAATCTAGCTACTCTCAGGGGTGGTAGATCTTTGAGCATTGAGGCTAGTTGCTTTTTTATCCAAGCAGTTTCTCATGATGAAGTTGATAATGCTTTAGGGTAGATTGATGATACTAAAGCTCCAGGGGTAGATGGGTTTAATGCTTTTTTCTTCAAGAAGAGTTGGAGTCTCATTAAGCATGGTGTATACTAAGCAGTGTTAGAAATTTCCACAAAGCCTTTATGCATATGCCCATGAATATCACTCTCATTACTCTGATCCCTAACGCAGACCAAGCTTTACTTGCAAAGGACTTTAGACCTATAGCCTGCTACACTATGTTATACAAAATTATAGCTAAGGTGCTTACTAATAGGCTTGTTCAAGTGATTCATGAAGTGGTAAACCCTTCCCAGGTAGGTTTCATCCCATATAACATTCTTCTTGCACATGAACTGATGTGGTCCTTCCTTGAAGCTATGATGTTAGAACTGGGGTTCCCTGACCAGTGGGTAGATTGGATCATGGCTTATGTTAGAAGTGTCTCCTATTCAGTGCAACTAAATGGTTTACCTTCTAAACGATTTCAAGCTAAGAAAGGGCTTAGACAAGGAAACCCTTTGTCTTCTTTTCTCTTTGCTTTAAGAATAGAATATTTGAGTAGATGTTTGGGAGATTTGAAAGATGATCCTGATATCAACTTTCACCCAAAATGTGAGAGAATAGCCCTCACTCATCTCATGTTTGTTGATGATCTATTGCTCTTTGCAAGGGTTGAGCATAGCTTAGTGACTATGATCATGGCTGCCTTTAGAAAATTTTCTTTGGCCTTTGGGTTGGAAGCTAGTGTTGGAAAGAGATGTATCCATTTTGCTGGTGTCTCTACTCATGAGGCTAATGATATTGCTACTGTTGTTTCTCTCCTAGTAGGAACCTTGCCTTTCAAGTATATTGGTGTGCCTTTGGCAGCCAGGAAATTGAATTTCTCTCAAAGTAAGATTTTGGTTGATAAAATCACGGCTATAGCTCAGTCTTGGATGGCTACGTCTCTCGCCTATGCTGGAATAATTTAACTAATTAGAAGTATTCTTAGCAGCATGCAAAACTACTAGGCCCATATCTTCCCTATGTCTAAGAAGCTTATTAATGTAGTTGAGATGGTCTGTAGAAAGTTTTCATGGTTAGGGAAAACTCTTGAGTCTAAAAGATGTCCTGTGTCTTGGCATACCTTCTTTCATCCTAAGGTGGCAGGTGGTTGCAATCTTACTAACATGGCTATCTGGAATCAAGCTGCAGATAAACTATAGGTGCAGTGAATCAATGCATACTACCTGAGAAGGGATGATATTTACAATGTTGTTAGTAACAACATATCTTGGATCCTTAGAACGATTATAAAATCTAGGGATTTGATTGATAAGATTGGTGAATGGGAGTCTATCACTCAGAATGAAAAATGCAGTATTAAAAAAGCTTACATGCTTCTTCAAGGCAGGTTTGAACAAGTTAATTGGAGAAGATTAATTTGGAATAATCATGCAAGTCCAAAAAGTAAATTCATTTTGTGGCTTGTACTTTAAAATAGACTGGCTACTTGTCATAGGGTTAGCAGATGGAGTCCTGGATGTAAACTAGGCTGGTGCCCATGGTCTACTAGAGTTGAATCTATGCAACATCTATTCTTTCAATATTGCTACTCATCTTAAGTGTGGGCTAAGGTGCTACAACAAGTCAAAGTGAATCATATTCCTTCTTGCATTGATGATGAAAGCAGAGTTGTAATTAGTTAAGCAAAGGGTAAGAAGCCTGATGATCAAAAATTTGTGATTCCGTTCACTGAAACTGTGTATGCCATTTAGAAGCAAAGAAACAAGAAAGCAATCTGCTTGTTCAAACACTTGTAAGAGAGATCATATTTAATACTGCTGCAATGAGAAGCAAATAAGTCTTCTCATTCAATAGTTAATGTTTTGATTCTGCCTCTAGACTATGTAGGATCCATTTGTTGTTTCTCTTTTGATGTTGTAGGCCATATGTGTCCTCTAGTGCTTTTTGTCTAGGTTGTATCTCAATCACCAATTTTTTTTTGGTTTTCAATAACAACTTTGAATAGCAAAAAAAAAAAAAAAACTTTCTCTATCATAAAAAGTTTATTCTTAAAGTCTCCTAGTATAGTACTACTATACTAGTTGTTTAAAACCCCTTAAAACTCATACTTTGATCATGAAAACTCCATCATAAGCATAGTTATAAAATTTTCAACAACTTATAATGTAATAAAACCCTTTTTAAACATAATTAAAATCATAAGAGTTCTCAATTTCATAGACTATTATATACTACTATGATTTTCCCTAAAAACCCATGCTTTGATACTTAAAAATCTTAATTTAAACATTATCAATAAATCTGAAATTTGATTACTTCATTATACATACTACACAATCTTATATATATATTAAAATTATCAAACTATAATTTTAAACATAAACGTATTAAAACACTCCTTAAAAATATAAACTTTGCATTAAATATAACATTATGAGGAAGAAAATAACCAAAGAAAAGGAGGAAGGAAAGGTACGCCGGTGGGGAGAGGTCGCGCGACACGATGGTGGCGTCGGTTGCCGTCGACTGTTGTCCGAAATAGGAGGAAGGACTGAGAGGAGAGAGAGAGAGAGAGAGAGAGAGAGATAGAAGAAAAAGAGACAAAAGGAAATAGGAGAGGGCCGAAAGGTTAAGGGATAGGAAGAGAGAGAAAATAAATGTGTGGGAGAATTTTTGAAGTTTTGAGGTTTATATAGTTATTCCCTTTTGGGCTTAGAAAATGTTGTTTGGGCTTTAATAATATTTAATGGTTAGGTGATTTGTGTAGTTGGATTCCTCTAACCCAATGTAAAATCCTTTTTGCTAAACCAAAAGGTGTTTTAAGCTATTTAAATAATTTTCAAAGTCTGACTAAATAAAATATTTGACTACTTTAAATCATTAAATAATTCCTTTGACTTTCAGATAGTCAAACTTTTGATAAATAGTCATTTAAGTACTAAAATATATATAAATATACATTAAAATATATATATTTATAAAATTCATAAAATTACAGGAGATTACATATTTATCGTAAAAATATGGTTAGACACACACATGTATATATCATATAGAACACAACAAAGGATTAGTTTGTCATCATTCAAAACACACAAGCTTAAGAACTTAACAACTAGTTCTTATACCACTAAAAAAAAGTTGGCATAACTCTAAACAAGCAATGTGTAACTCTAAATAAATATTACTAACTAGTTATGAGGCCTGGGCTACGCCCCGGGTACGGGAAAATTTCATTTATTAAAATTATAATTTAAGATGATAACACTAAATATTATTTGGTCTAGTGGTTAAGAATTTAGTGTATGTTCTTGAGGTTTCGGGATCAAACCTTACACTATGCAATTTCTAATTTTTTTTTATCGTTGTGGATTACATGGAGTAAAACTTCATTAGGGAGAGCGCCACATGGCACCGTTTCTCGCTTAGGCACGCCTTTTAATATATTAGTATAGATATGCAAACTTTATGTTTTGAGTCAGTTGCAAGTTCCTACATGTGTAATGGTCCTCTATTGTTCTTTAATTTCTATAGACAAGATTTATACCAAATTATCAAGTGCATGTATATGAGTTTTAGGGTTAAAGGGTTTGAGTGAACTCCTGTAATGGAGACTTGGTGAATAGTTTGAGTGAAATCATGTATCAAGTTTGAGTTAGAAACCTGAGTAAGCTCTTGTTGTCTGTGCATAGAATTCGTTTTTATCTATTGTTGCACCTTGATTTATGGCAGTGCGAAATTTGTTGCAATAGGCCATTTAAGAATCGCAACAATGTACAATTATACTACTACTGGGGGGGACTCTTGAGAGACTTATACTAAGGAGAAAGAGTAGCATTGTGATTGAAGGAATCATAGTGGGGAAGAGTGAAGTTCCGAGTGGAACTTGGAGTTCTGAGCAGAACTTGCGAGAGTTGGATCTTTTAATGGAACTTGTGTATGTAATAGGTTGTAACTGAAATGTTCCCCTATTATAGAGAAGAGTTTAAATCTTGAAGAGCTCGTGGTTTTTCTTCTTGTATTAAGATAAGAAGTTTCCACGTACAAATCTCTATCGCATTTTAAGTTCCTGATTACTTAATAAGTTCCACACTAGAATTTGCCTCCCTCTTGTAGTGTCCCTTCCGAGTTAACATATTATTTACAGGACCAAATCTAGGATTTTAATCCTAGGGGGCTCAAAATAATCAACCCGATAGTACACAAAAATTAAAAATATTCAAATGCAAAAAATTATTATTTTTAAGTCGAAATCTAACAATTCTTTTATTTCAACTATTACAATCTATCATTAATATCTTTAATTACATATCAGTAAAAAACAATAAAAGTTTTATTTTCGCGATATAACAAATTAAACAAGACCCATATGACTATATCTTTTCTTATTATGTTGAAAATAATTCAAAATAATCTTTTTCTTATAAATGGTACAAATATTAGAAGTGTAATATCTTTTGGGGGACAAAGGAAGTACATCAACCTCATTCATAAAATCTAGTAATGTTACTAACTTAGAATTCCTATAACAATATAAATTATGATTAATTCAATAATCTTCTTCAAAACATCAATTAAATATTAAAAGTATTAATAATAAATTCAAATAGGAATACTTCAAACAATAAAATTTTGCACTCACACTTATATCCAACAAACAATTTGCAAAATTTGACTGTAGGGGAAAAAATGAAAGATATAAGTTTAACATAAAATAGACTAACCTTAGTAATGAGTAAGCAGAGACCGAGGCTGACATGTGGCGGTTGTCGAGTGGGTACAAAACGATTGTAATCCCCCGCAATTTTGTGAATTTTATAAATACATTTTATGTATATTATATATATTTTAATGTTTAAATGATTTATTTCTTAAACGGTACTATTTGAAAGTCAAAAGAATTATTTAATGATTTTAAGTAAGCAAATATTTTATTCAGTCATACTTTGACAATTATTTAAATAGCTTAAAACATATTTGAGTTTAGTAAAAAGGATTTTAAATTGGGTTGGAGGAACCTAACTATGAAAAACACCCAACCATTAAATATTATGAAAGCCAAAAAATAATTTACTAAACCCAAAAAGATATAACTATATAAACCCAATACCCCAAACTTTTCCCCACTTTATTTTCTCTCTCTTCCTTATCCCCTATTTTCGGTCTCCCTGCTCTCTTTTTCTCTCGCTTTTTCTTCTTTATCCCTCCCAAATTTCCTCATCCTTTAGTGTCTTCCGTTGACAGGTGCCCGTCGTGTAACACCCCCTAGTTTTATACCCATTTAGTAACTATTTGTGTTAAGTTATTTAATGAAAATAATTTTTAATTTCTTTTCTTTAGAATACTTTTTTTTAACTAGCTTTGACTTTGCCGTATAAGTGGTCAAAAATAAACTCCTAATTCTCCTAGGTTAAATACAGTACTAATACTTATCATTTTCCCATTACAAGAAGACATAAAGTAGAAAAAGAAAAGAGTGTACATTATCCAAATCCTCCATAACTCAAGCCAACATCTTATACTTTTATTTAATTCCTCACCTCCATCAACATTAAATATACAAAACTTCCATCAACCATGATCATACTCCAACTATCTTTCATCCATCTTCACCATATTGCAGGTTGTGGATTTGTTTTCGATGAAGGAAAACTTTGTTCTTGGGCTTGCGTTTCATGTCGAGAATCGGATTAAAGAAAAGATTTTTGGATCCTTTGGAGAATAATTTCACTGTCATTTAATTTCCTTAATCAAGTAAGTTATAATGTTCAACTTTAATTTCGTATTTGGTTGATTATCTGAATTTGGGGTTTTTTATAAATTAGGGTTCTTCAATAAATTGAATTGGGGAAAATTGTCTATTATGCAAAATTTACATGATTGGTTCATGTTTGATGGTTAATATGGTTTAGTTTAGTATATTTCGAATTTAATTTGCCAAATATTAGTTTCAAGATTTACGCTAAAATTATTGTTATGTGGATTGTTTGTCGGCTGTCAAACTTAAGTATAACACTATAGTTGTTTAGAATAAAATATATCATACTTTAGCATGAGAATTGTTGAATGGTGGGATTCAAGTATTATTGTTTGTGGAGTTGGGAGATTTGGCTATGTGTTGCACTAATTCGGATAAGCTAGAATTATTGTGGTGTGGACTAGAATTGCTAGGAGTAATGGTTGTTGTAATTCTTAGTTGTTGTAGACTGAATTGGAGGTGGGTATCATCTGTTGTTTTAGCCGACGAGAAGTTTGCCATAAATAGTAATAGTGTGATTCTATGCTTAAATGACATAATTCAAGGCATAGGTTCGGGAAACATTGTTGCTTCTTATACAACAATATCTCTTCAAAGTTGTTGCAAGTAGATGATTAAATATAATCCAATCAGTTTCATTCTATGTAAAATATTTGAAATGCTACAATATTAGATTAGTGTAATACTCTTTATGTTATTTTTACTATTAGAGTCACAGTCGGCAGGCAAGTAGTTTATTGTTGGCTTATATCATGTACAGTTTATGAACTAGGTTGATTGATCACGTTTATAATTAGGAAACTAATAAGGAACAAAAAAAATATTAGTGATAATTGTGTAATACGTACACCTGTTTGAGGTTTTGTTAGTATATAAGTAACCCTTTCTCTAAATTATATGATTCACCATTAAACCACTATGGATAGGTTTTAACTAGGTTATGTCATTTATAGGTAAATTATGTGAAGTATAGTCTAGTGACTTATACTATGTTATTATATTGTAGATTGCGGGTTCGTAGAGGAACCTTTTTGATTTGAGATTGAGATTCATTGACTGTGATTGTTGATATGGTAAGATTTAGTAATATGCTTGTACATATGAGTTCAGAAATTGTTTTATGTTGTTTTGGAAACTTATTTTAGGAATGAGATCGTTTTTATGACGTTTATACATTAAGATTTAAATTCTTATAGATATTTATATCGAAAGAGTTTATGAGACTTATATTAATAAAAAGCAGGTTGTTCCTCATTGTTATAAAGTTTAATTAAAATGTGGGGTTGCCGGTAAGCGGCATTCCTCGAGTATGGAAGTATGTTGAGTTAACAATGTCTCAACAATTTGTTTTAGTAGTTGGGGGTATATTGATCAATACTCTTGCCATTCGCCTTCCTTCTTAGTACGTTATCAAGTTAGGGGTATGGATAACAAGGACTTTGGTGTTTACCTTATCAAGTTAGCCTAGCTAACTCATTCGATTTTTTTTATTACTTCCTACTCATATATTACAAAAGGTTATGTTTGAAAGTTTTACAAATTGGTTCATAAAGAAAGAAAGATTAGATTTGAAGTTGTTAGAAAGTTAATATATTATAGATATATATAATATGTACAACTTTTAAATAAATTTGCAAGAGATTCCTATATGTCTTGCCTGAAAATTGAATAGTTTTGTTTCATTATAGTATAAAATCTTGCTCAGCCTTTGGCTGTTACTAACAGTGTTTAATGTGCAGGTACCTATACATAGTTACCTTTTGGTTGGGTTACGTTAAAGAGTATGTTAGATCTCCTTTAGCTTAATAGGCTTTAAAAAGACTTTCCCCTATTATTTATTTCACTTTAGAATTTATATTCTCACTACCACAAATTGCCACTTGTGCCATGGTAAGAATCGTGGCCCAAGTTAAAGAAACCCGTGGCTATGTAATCTAGCCACGGGAATTTCGGAATGTACTCCCGTGGCGCAAGTGGCCGTGGCTAAGATTTTGCCACGGGAAAATAGAGGGTGTGGCGTAAAGTGAAATGTATGCCACGAATACTCCCGTAGCTAAAAATATCCTTTGCCACGAGTATTACCGTGGCTACAAAGCCTTTGACTCAAGTACTATTGTGGCTAAAATAATCCTTTGCCATGAATTTTACTGTGGCTAACAAATCTTTGACTACAATTTTCTCTCATGGCTAAACAATTCAGTATGCATAAGATCTCCCGTGACAAGAAAGAGAGTATACGATTTTATATATGTTACCAATTTCATATGCCAAATATATATTATTGTGCAAATAAATATATAGTAAACCATAATTTTTGATATGGAATAACGAAATATTATTATTAATAGAAAATTTCTAATATCTTTACATTAAAATGTACTTGAAATAAAAAGTTCCATTGGCAACTAAATAAAAACACAATATTCTCCAATCTTTTTACATAGAAAAATTATAAACTACATAGTACTTTGATTGTAACTAAGAATGCGTCTTGTGCTTGATAATATGTACCCTCTTTCTCCAATCTGTAACAAATCAAAAAAAAATTGTTAAAATACAATAGTGACATCCATTAATCTTGCTTTGATTGAACACAAATTAAGAACCAAACAAAATGCATTAACAATATTAGTGTCAGGTCAAAGAAGAATAACTGTAAGCAATATCAGTTGCACAAATAAGCTTCCCATTCAATCTCTTACCTACACCCTGTCTTGCTAAGACAAGGTTTCTTGAATAAAATTGTCTGCAGAAACTATTGACAAGTGACAACCCCCAATTATTTAAAAGCAGTGCTGGACCATTAAGCTCTAGCTCTTTGGATACGTTAGTAGCTCTCAGTGCACTAGCTCTTCAATTTCATATTATGAAGACTCGGTATAACATCCCTCAAGAAAATTTTCAAATGCTTCAAACCTCAAACTTATTCTCCCAAAACCCACCAGCAACTAAAAAATGGAATTGTAACCCAAAGTTCCATTTCGAATTAGCTCCAAAGGTTTCAAAAATCGATATATAATCACATACTCAAAAAAAATAAAAGATCTTACTTAACAATATGCAAGATGAGGTCATATCACTATTGTGGAATCCTCCTGAATGGATACAACAAAGAGAATCCTCCTATACTTCGAATCCTAAAACTACCAAATCTCCACCTTTTCTTTGCTATAGTTTCACCAAATAAAGAAGCAAACTTTGAAGTTAAGCTGCTTCTAAATTTTTTCCTTTTCTGTGGGTTGAGAGAGCCTTGAATTATGTTTATTACTCCATATGCATGCTCAAATTTATGAGAAATGGGTTATTCATATCAGGCTTGGTTATACAATCCATTACTTTAACTGAATAGTTAATCGATTGAGCCATTCAAATTTCAGGTGTGTTATTTGGGCAGGTCAATCTCAGCTTGGGTAAAAAACCAGGTATCAAGTACGGTTCACGTCTAGGTCCGATTGGAGTCACTTTGTGATAATTTCATGATATATATAAGAAATTCTAAGCAACAAATAGAACAAGAATATATCATTGAGCTACAAAATCCTAACATATGACAGCCAATTGCAATGCTATTAAACTTACCTAAAAACCATTCTTTGAATAGGGTCCCTATCATCTCAAGTTCGCATTCCATATGACAGGTCTCACGTTCACATTCACACTAATATTTAGAAGTACCCCCGAAAGCAAATGATGTGGAGTGGAACACCTAAAGCACAAAGTTCGAAGGTCACTCAACACTCTGGACATTAACACACTCCAAGCTCTCTGATGCAATCTGATCAACTGACAAGAACCATGAGTTTGTCAAATATCGACTCTACAATCTCAGCTCGCTGCCTTACTCAAACAACCCAAATAAAAAAGCATTAAAAATCCCGAGCCTTCTTAGAAGCCAACAACCACAAAGTCACCATAATCCAAAAGGCCATATTTACACACTCCCATGAGCCATGAGTCTAAGGAAATCGTCAAATCTATTTTCAAATTCCATCCACTGTAATATTTTCTTTTGGACATCTGAATCATCCATGATTGAGAAGATTTCTTACTACAAGATAAGCAATATAAAATATTTAATAATTATAAATGACACTAATATATATAGTTCAAGTTTGAAATTAGGACAATCAATTACACAAAAAAAGAAGCAACAAAAAATAGAGTAATGGGAAAGTACCAAAATCATGTCGTAGATAAAAATGAGAAATTTGCTTCACCTAAAATATGGAAAGCAGATGAAACTAAGTATTTCTTTTGTTTATTATAGTTTCGAATTTTAAATACACAATCTCAAATACCAACTTCAAGCAAGCACACAGGAAACTCAAACTAGATGGCAAAGATAAAACTGGTAGGTGCAACAAGAGTAATAAAATTTCAGATTATGGAAATAATAGAATGAAACTGTAACTGTAAAGAGTGATTACTGTGCAACCTTTTTCTTGTGAAAGTGGGGATTTGAACTCTACATATTTTTAACAATGTAGCTGATCATATGGGGGCACAAAGAACGAATTCGAAGGAACTTTTTCCTACTACAACTTTTTCCTAATGCTATACTAATGCACAACATTAGCATAGCATTTATAGTTATGTTAGGCATTTATAGTTAGAATATTGCCTTGGCACATTTTGTCAAGCTTGTGGCCGATTTTTTGTATATACATTGTCCATGTTTTCAATTTTTTAGGCCAATAAAGGCAGCAATATTAACAATCGCAATTCGGTTGAACCAAAGGCAAGTCTATGTAACTGCAGTTATGATTATGAATCCAAGAATCAAATAGATGTATGATTATCATGAAGGGTAGGAAAAAAGGAGTAACCTTACAATATTTAACTATAATAATGTATTGACTTTTTGATATCTTTTCTAATATTACTAGCTCTTGCCAATTCTATCAATATATTATGATATGGCTGCATGAGTGGTTCCCTGTCCAACTAATGTTCTTTGGACATCACCTCTTTGAGATGTGATACATCTTTGTTGCTCGCTCTTTCTAACTCAGTTTTGCTTGAGTCTCTTTCTAAAAGACTATACTGAAACCTTACAGTTTTACTCGCTCTTTCTAAAAATATATACAATTTGAAGGACATTGGTTAGACACTGTCAGACAAACGAACAATAAAAGAGAAGAAAAGGAAGAAAAAAAAAGAGACAAAAAGCCCAAATATAAAACAAAAAACATTCGAAGCAAGAAGTAGAGCTTGATTTCAGTATCAAGTAAAGAATACATTTTTCATTACACAAAAGACAATTCAACTCCTTTCTTGAGGCTAAACAATTTCAAAGCTTTAGAGCGTAAACCACTAAAATTGAAAATTGATTCATAATTTACCTACAACACAAAACGACTAAAATCGAAAATCCCTAAAATAATCAAAACACCATGAATAAAGAGAGGAATGTCGAATTACCAGTTCAACTTCAAGGATATGGGCAATTCTACAAGATGAAGGACCGGTGAATTGCGTTTAGACTGATGACGAGGTCAAACGCCTAGACTCTAGAATAATTGAATCCAAATCGTAACTTCGTAAGGATGGGTTCTTCGTCTTCTATTCCCTTTGGAACAGATGTCTGAAACGATTTCGATTATCAAAGAAACGACAAAACAAGAATGGTTGAATTGCAACGAATACAAATTTGTAAAACGAATCTATTGAATTGCAATCTTACCAACGATGGTGGGATGGAGATGTTCGATTGTCAAATTGCATGCGTGAATCACAGTCGGGCCTCTCTGTTGTGATGGTGTGAGAATTAATGGCGGTTTTTGAAGATATGAAAAATAGCGTTAGATAGATGTGTGAGAAATAACCCAGCCTCAACCGAGTAGGTTTAGAACTCGGTCAAAATTCCTTCTACCGTCATAAGCATATGATTAGCGCCAATATTTTGGGTTCAAAAAAATTTGATCTAAATTTTACGTTTAAGTAATAAACAAATATTGAATCAAATATATATGCTTAGATATGTGTGTTTAATAAGTTGATTTGAAAATAAATATAAAAAAGAATAAATAAGTTAATAGATTTACAATAAATTTATTTACTTAAAAAGCATTATTTACAATAAATTCCTAGTTGGTTGTTAAAAACTTTTTTTCGAAAAAAAACTCAACATTTCTATAAAAAATGTTAAAGTATTTTAACAAAAATGGACCACATATACCCTACTTTTAATATTACGCTTTGATATGTAAGGTATATCAAGACAAAAAGTTTCTTTGACAATGAAATTTACCAAAGATCTCTTTCAAACCCAGGCTTGTCTACAAATCAAATTTTAGTAAACAAAGTAAGTAGGGTGTTTCTAGATCCACTTATTCCAATTGTAGTTGGTTGGTTAGGTTGGAATTTAATTATTAATCTTTTTTTTATAAGAGTCAACTGATCGGTTCTAAACAAAAAAAATATATAGTTTAATAAATTATTAATATTCATTCGATAGTATATAAATTTAGTAGGGCTATACGGACTCGAACCGTAGACCTCTCGGTAATACAGATCAAACTTATTATTCTCAAAATGATGTATTATGTTTAATATACTTTTATATAGAATAACAAAGTCTGATGGCTAAATGTGATGAAAGGTATATTTATTGCCATGAAATTATATGCCCCTATATTCTATTTTCCAGTGGCAAAAATAGATTTAGCCACGAAAATTTGTAATGTGGCAAAAATCGTGGCATAAATGTATGTTTGCCACGAAACATTTCTTACTCTTGGCCGAAGTTTAAAGTTTGCCACAAGAAAATATCTTCCCGTGGCATAATTTTGATATTTGCCACGGGAAATTATTTACCCATGGCATAAATTTTTCTTCTTCTTTAGATTTTGTCTTACTATTTATTTTTCCCGTGGCTATATGCAATTATGCCACGAATTTTGATTTCCTGTGGCATAATTCGTGGCACAAGTGATGATTTGTTGTAGTGTCTGGTTTGGCATAATTATTTCAAACTTATTGTTTATTATTTTAGTTAGAACCATTAACCTTGCGGTTATTATTATTAATTATCGCGACATAGCACTTTTGAATTTATGAGTTTATTTATTATAAGATGTTTTTATAAGTATCGGATTTCAGTTGTTATAGTTGGTATCAGAGCCATAGGTTACTAACACTTCTCTCAGATGACCTTAAACAAGAATTGTTAAATAAATTTGTTAAAATTGAAGAGCCGTTGTGATGATGATTTATGGGAAAACAAGGGATTATGTTAGGGAAATTTCCTCAGGTACCCCTAAGGTTTGGCGTAATTCCCAAATTACCCCCCACATTTAGGGAATTCCTCAGATTACCTTACTATGGATGGAAACCTAACGCGTTAGGTTTTCCTCTCCTTCTCCCCAATTTTCTTTTTCTCTCTCTGCCCATCATCCTCCATTGATGACATGGAAGCTTTCTTTCTCCTCCCACCCCACTCTAAATCCCTAACCACCCAACCCCCACCACCTCCCCCCCACCACCCCTCCCTTACCCCCGCAGCCCCCTCCCCCACCAGATTAGCCCCTCCCCCACCCACCCCGTCCAAATCGACGCCCAGAACCCTGTCGAAATCGACCCCACCCCTTCCCCACCCAGTCGAAATTGATGCCCAGTTCAGTTTGGTTAATGAGTAGTGGCGAAATCAATGCCCGACGAAGAAGATCGGACAGTGAAGTTAGCAGGCCAGAGAAAAATCGATCTTCTTCAGTCGAAGATTTGGGATTTGGCAAAAATAGAGGAGAGAGAGAGAGAGATTGCAAAAATGGGGGTTGTAGCTGGCAGGCGGTGAGGGGCTGCTGGGGTGGGGAGGTCGTGGAGGTTGGGTGGTTACGGCTTTAGAGTGGGTTGGGAGGAGAGAGAAAGTTTCCATGTTCATCAATGGAGGATGATGGGTGGAGAGAGAGGGGAAAACCTAACGGCGTTAGGTTTCCATCCATAGTAAGGGTATCTTGAGCAGAAACACAAACCTCATGGGTATCTGAGGAATTCCCCAAATATGGGGGGTAATTTGGGAATTACGCCAAACCTTAGGGGTAGCTGAGGAAATTTTCCATTATATTATTATCACATATTGATGATATATACTTCTCTTTTCATTTCTTGCCTGATGTATTGATGTTTTGAAACTAATAAAATTATGAACTATGTGAATTCTCGCATTTTATTTATCATTTTCTAAAGGTGAACCATGTTTGGTTTATCTTTGTTTCTATCGTGCTTTTAAGATAGTGCATAGACATGTACGTGCTAAAAACTCATGTTTAAATCGTATGATGCACGAGATAGCTCAATCCATTCGACCCTTAACTGATGCTATGAAGAAACTTGCAGAGGCTCAAGCTGCTGCCCTTAATACTCCTATTACTCCTGTTTTTGGCAATGTTAGTTCCAAAACAGCTGTGATTTCTAAAGCAATTGACTAGAATAAAACTTCTTCTTTTGATGGTAAGGGTGATCCTACCAAGATGGAGAACTGGATTAGAGAATTTGAAAAAATCTTTACCACTCGCCAAGTCTCTAATGAGATGTGGGTTCATGCTGCTGCATATTATCTGGTTGAGGATGCTGATATTTGGTGGACTTATAACAAGTTTTATTTGACTACTAAGGTGACTGTGGATGAGGAAGGAGAAGAGCTCATGGAGGAGAGAGAGTTTGGTTGGACGGAGTTTAAGAAGGCGATCCACGAGGAGTTCTTTCCCCCCCCCCCCATATGAGGAAGAGGACGATGACATAGTTTAATGATCTTGTGTAGGGAGATATGATCGTTCATGAGTTTTATGTGAAATTTCAGAAGTTGGCTCGTTTTGCTAAGGGATTAGTTCTTGATGAGCATGAGAGAGCAGTGAAATTCGAGGAGAAGTTAAACCCTAATATTCATTCTAGGACGGGAGCTGGTGAGTATATTATAGTGAATGAGTTGTACACTCGTGCTTGTAATGCTAAGATGATTGAGAGAAAGAGGCAAGCTGCAAAGAAGTTGAAATCCACTCCAGCAGGGTCTACTCAAGCGACAGAAAAGGGTGATACATCTAGTTCCACTGGTTACAACAAAGGTAGAGGGGATTTCAATAAAAATCGAAACTTTGGGAACCGTGATTTTGGTGGTAATTACAAGAAAGGTTCTAGTCGGCAGTAGTCTAAGGACAATAAGAATTCCACTCCTTCCCGTAGTCAGCCCAAGGTTAGAACCAGAGGACTGATAAGATTTCCTATTGCAAACGTTGTAGTGAGAACCACCCTGGCAAGGATTGTGATGGTAATTTGGTAGTGTAATCACTATGGGAAGACGGGACATCGAGCTTATGAATTTTTTACTAACCTAAGGTCTAGGAACTTCAGGCCTGAGATAATTTAATAGCCTATATTTTAAGCAGGTTTAATAACGACTTTATAAATGAGATTTGATAAGTATAATAGCTGATATTTTCAGACACGTTTTAGTCAAAGTTATCTATGTTCATATTAGTAAAGAAATTACTTTGAGAATTTTTTTTTATTGTCTAAAGTAAGTTCGAAGCACAAATAAGTTAATATGGATTTTATATAATAGAGATATTGAGTTAAGGATTTCAAGCTTTGAAATAAATAAAAACTCATTTATAATTACAATTTATTTCTCCTCACTCATGTCATCTACTCTAGATGCTAGAGCATCACTCTATTTTTTTTTATGACTTCTCAATCAAGTGCCAAAGTGTATTTTTTCCTACAGATCAATTATTCTCTTCAAGATTTCAGTTTAATAACTCAAGTGGTTGAGAATTGGGAGAAACCTTAAAACAAAAATAAAACCCCAAAACCTCAATTTTCTCTCTTCTCTGATTTTATATCCCGTACTGTGCATGCTCAATTTCTGCATTTATAGTCGGAATTTGCTCAAACTTATTCAATCAAAGTTGTAGATCTCGAAAAGTTATTGAACTTAGACCCAAAAATCACTTGATTTGGAGTTCGGAGCTATGAGTTATGGTCTTTGCAAGTTTGGTGTTGCTACCTTCAATTCTCTCTCCTTTGTTTTTATTCCGACAATCTGTGGCCCCAATTATCTACAACATGCAATCCAATTTTGCTCTTTATTGCTGAATCAAAGTTGTAGATAACTTCGAGCTAATGAATTTTGCACAAAAATCACTTGATTGGAGTTCGAGCTATGAGTTATGGTCTATGTAAGTTTGGTGTTGCTACCTTCATTTCTCTCTCCTCTGTTTTTATTCCGACAATCTGTTGCCTAAATTATCTATAACATGCAATCCAATTTTGCTCTTTGTTGCTGAATCAAAGTTGTAGATCACTTCTAGCTAATAAATTTGGGCACAAAAATCGATCAATTCGGAGTTCGGAGCTATGAGTTACGCCTTACACAAGTTCAGCATGCTGTGTACTTTGTGTTGCGCTGCTGTCGTGGTTGGCTTGTTTGCCCATGTTGTCATTGCTAAAATTGTTGCCTTGTTGCTGCCATTGTTGGTATTCCTTTCCATATGAAGGTATAAGCTAATTTTTCTTAATTCCTCATCTCCTTTATTCCAATTCAAGTGTGGTGCAATTGGATTTTATATTCTGATTTTAGAAATAAACTTGGTTCTCAATTTTGTTATTGATTAGCAAATATAATTATGATAAGAATTGTTAAACTTAAAGATTGAATATTTTATCTTTCTTATTGGATTGAAGCTTCTAATATGAAGTAAGCCTCTTAAGTAAGTTTATAAAAACTGTTTTTTATAAATTATGTCGTTTGATAATACTCTCTGAAATCAGAATGATGTTAATTAGAGATGGATTGATGTTGTGAGTTGGATTAGTAGAATGGGTTGTATATAAAGTTGTGGTGGTTAGTTCATGGAAGAGCTTAGAAGTATGAGTAATTCAATTTGTTTATCTAAATTGTTGTGAGGATGGTTAATGATTGTTGTTATTGTTTTGAGGTGTTGTTGGAGTATGTATATGATAATATTATGAAGTTCGAGCTATAGTTGGTTATCCAAATGTCGAATTATTGGGAATCGTTTAAAGGTACACACATGTCCTTCCACCTTTGAATCTATATTCGTGTTTTATGTGATTTCATGTGCTGAGCTTAATAAGCCTTTTATATATATCAAAATTATTCAAAGTGTTATTCTGTGTTTACAAGAGTTGTTAACTACATATTTTTTTAAGCGATGAGCGAAAGCTATATATGTGATGAGTTTTACTGAGTGATATTTCTATGAAGAACTGATTGGAGGTAGTTGAATCCTTCAATAATATAGAGTCGTGATATTATTAAACCTACTTGTTTCCACATCGAATTTATAATAATTTCATGCTTAGTAAGTTGATCTTTTATATGAAAGTGTAGCTATGAGAATTAAAGCAAGATCTTTAGTATATCTAACTATATAAGTGGTTTTATAACAAGTACTTCGATTTACGAACTAAGCGGGAGTCGACTCGATATTTATGAACTCGCTTTCGATTTAAACTGTTAGTATATTTGAAAGTTTCAGAGAAAAAGAAAGGAATTTTGATCAAGGATGTTGAGTTAAAATTTAGGTTTAAGGCAATTGTGAAAATATTTGTGATATAAGTTTTATATGGAATTCTGAAAGTATGAAAAACTCTTTATTATGGTTTGAGATTTTGATTATATATGATCATGAACTTTGAAAATTATGACTTGGAGTTATGAACAAATATGGACTCGTGAAATTATAAATCAGAATTTTCTAGTTCTATTAATGACGGCGTGGATCTTTACTCCAACTTAAATTTTTATGAATAAGTTCTCATAGGAAAAAGTCTCTCAAATTTGGGTCAATTAAATGAACATTACTTCCGGATTTAAGTTTGGAAACACGTAGCTAGATCTAGTGAAACAAGGTATATCTTTACAGAATATCATGGATGAATTATGTTATATGGGGTTTGGAATTTAAGTTAGAATGAGTTTGTGTGAGATGGGTACTTGTGAATTCGTTTAAGAAATACAATTGTCGCTTTGAGGATATTATTAGAAGTTCAAATATCCAAGATTTACTTATGGCGTATAAACAAGGCTGAATGGTATCACCGAAAATCTCCGAAAATAATATGGAGCTTGGTTATATAAGAATGAAGATTTGTGATGTCATAATTGAAGGATGAAGTAATTGTTGGGAGGTTCTAACTAAGAATGAAGATGTTATGTGGTGGACGTAGATTAGATAGTTAGGGAATAGTAAATTTGGATGTGAATTTCAAAGGTCAAATATTAATTTATGAGTTAATGAAGTTGTTACAAGAGGTTTGTGAGTTCAGAGGATGTGTAGGATTTGAGATATGAATGTCGTATCAGTGAAATAAAGGATCCAATCTTGGTGGTGGTTTAGATGAGTATCTATTAGAGAGATATAATTTACAATACTTATGTAATAAAAGATTATCCGCAAAGGGGTCAAGTAAAAGAGTTTGGAGCATAATTTCGTCTATTGGATGAGTAAGATTATATAAATGGGTTGGGAAAGAAAAATATAAATCTAGATAATAGAGAGCATGGTAATTAAAGTTATATAATGACAATACTAAGCGTATGGTGTTAAGGCTAATATGAGCTTTCAGTAAATACATGGGGACGTATGGTTGTTGAATTATAAATTTGAGAAGGATGAGGACAACGAGTGAGTATTGGGAAATATGGAGTGAGATATTTTGACTTGCCATAGTAATTGTAGGTGATTTATGACTGTAATAATTATATTCTGGCAATGAAAGTTCATGTATTGGGAATAAGAAAACCTTTAAGGGGAAAATTCATATCTGAGAATTTTGGAATGCTATAGTTTAGATGCTATAAGTTAAAGACGGAAGTCCAAGTACAAAGAGAAACTATTATGATGAAGGGAATTGCCAAGACATGTTAGAGGATACCTTATAGTCTACAAGTAAAACATTACAGGTTAATCGCACGAGCTTAGAATTGGGTCTCCATAATAGTTATCTTATAAGTCTTTGAGAAACATATTTTACACTTTGATTATGTTATGGGTTCGACTGCGGAGAGACATTTGATTTCGAATACATTTTTATGTATATTACTTCCTTTAAAAGAATATTTGAGTTAAGTGAGTTATTTGAGATTCGAGTTTGTGTTATAATAAGATTATTGAGGTTCAGGTATTTTGGATATGTTAGTTACATTTCAACTTTGTTTTGTTTTATATTAATTTACGGACGAGAGTTTAAGTCGTTGATACACTGTGGAATTGAGTATGCGATACGAATTAAGAACAAGAGTATAAATTTTGAAAGATATAAGTTTGTGTTATTGAGAAATTAGCATTATGATTTAGTTATTGTTTTATGGGGAAAGTAAACAACATTTATGGAGCGAGATCTCAATATGTGTTATGGAGCGGGTATTGTTCCTTTGAGTAGTCATGATCCAAAAGTTATTGAGGTTAAGTTTTGGAAATTCCTAATTCGAAGTACCGAGCAGGAAGTTATGTTCATTTTAAGTTCAGTATTTTTGTGTAATTATTTTGACAAAAGTTCCAAAGTTCTTGTTAACTCAACCCTTTTGGTAAAGTTTAAATGAGCACACTAAGTGCCTATACGACTTTTACAAGCAGTAAAGAATTGATTATTTCCTTATATCTTTACACGTAACTAATATGTGAAATTGTTGACGTAAAACAAAAGATTTCAAAAGAAAGATCCAAGTCTTGCAATGATTAGCAACACCATAGTAGTGGTGATTATTTTCCTCTTCATGGATAAATATGTGTTCTTTGAAACACGTGTGGTATTGATAAACTGTGCATTTAAACTATTTATGTAAATAAACTATGGATACAAGTGGGTAAAGGCCGATACCAAATAAGTACGGTATGAACAACAACCCTTGGAGGATGGGTGATCTCCTTTCGAACCCTCGCTGGGTGGGTGAAGTCCAGCAGATAATAAAAATGGGACATGTCCTGGTTAAGGCTTGCAAGCATAAATATTTAAAGGTGGGGTGACGACCTCCATTAGCTTAGAGACAGTCGGCTCCTTGTGTAAGGAGCCCCTCTCTATTCGTGTTCGCTTTACCCAATGAAATTAAATGCTACGACCCAAAGGGTTTTTGAATGATCTAATGGTGATCTTCATGATAAAAATTCTTACTTTAATACGATTGTGCAAGGATAGTAATCCTGAAATTTTTAAACAAGTACCTTACTTGTGAAGCATACTGAATTCTAGCATGAATTGTATACGAATGGTCTTAAGCCACCAAAATGAGGTTCTTGGGATGAGCTTATGTATTTCAACTGTTGTTGACATTGTCCTTATGGCAAGAAACTTATTATTTGTAGTATATGTATGAGTACTCTTTATTGGATTTCTAGTTAAGGGTTGCTGGAGTCGTGATAAACATTTCTAACTATTTGATTTTAAGTATTTTTAAGTCTGGGATTGTTCCACTTGTTGAGTAATAAACCGCACAACTATATTTTAAGCCACTAAAATGAATTTCTGGTTAGACAGTGTGTGTACTCAGTTTTCCTGATTTTGTTCTTCGAACCTGTCCTGGTGGGGGCAGGGTTCACTGTTAGTGATTTTGCAGGAATGATGTCGAGGTCGTGGAATATGATTATTGATCAAGAAGAAGAGTTTTATGTTATGGAATGGTGGGCTGAGGTTAAAGTTAGATGTTTTGTTTCAAAGTATTCGTAATCTGTTATTTGATTTTCAATTGTTATATTGTGGGCCCCTGACCCACAGATCCAGGATCGTTTTTATAGGTTTAGTTGCCGCTGTAAATAAATGCAAATTCGAGGTTTGTTAAGTGTTGATTCTGTTTTGTGTATCTTAATTGTGATTAGTTAGCAGCTCGGAAGTGCGGGCTGTTACAGATAAGTTCGAGGAATGGGGAACAAGTCGATAAGATACCCAGAATGGAAACAACACTCATCCTGCTCCTTCTATCCAGGGAATACTGCACCTAATCGCTATGGAGGGACTACAAATGCTACTCAGGCACACAGAGGTGATGTGA
Source organism: Beta vulgaris subsp. vulgaris (assembly GCF_026745355.1). Taxonomy (NCBI): domain Eukaryota; kingdom Viridiplantae; phylum Streptophyta; class Magnoliopsida; order Caryophyllales; family Amaranthaceae; genus Beta; species Beta vulgaris. The sequence goes on along the minus strand of NC_079206.1, from coordinate 41,376,930 downwards.
GGAGGAAGACTGGGTAGGTTCATGTGATGAATTAGGTTGAAAAGGGATACGTGGTCACTAGTACTTTTTCTATTCATTCGGTGTTTGTTATTTAGTATTTGATCTTAGTGCTTATCATTCTTTTGTGTCTAAACCTCTTGTGAAAAAGTTAGGGTTAGAGAACTCTAGAACTTGTGGTCACTGGTACAGTATTGTTAATTTGCCTCGGCTTATTTGTGTCGCACCCTCGAAGAACTGATGCAAAATCTCAGCAAGAGCTTATTTGCATTGGACATCATAAGACACGTGACGCAAACAGTCACAACAGATGAGTGGAAGGGACATTTGCGTTGCATCAAAATGAGAACGCAACGCAAATGACGAATATAATTTGCGTCTTAGGAAGCTTCAGTGTGACGCACATGGTGGGATCCGGATATTTACGTCGTATGGTGAAAAGATGTGACGCACATCGCTGCATGTATCCAGACCTTGGATACTCCCCTATCTGCGTCGCACAGTTCTTTAATGAGATGCAAAAAGTTATTTGCGTCGGACTCCATGGCCCATCCGTCGCAAATAACAAAACCCCCAGTTAATTTTTGGATCCAACGGCATTCTCGAGCCCTAAACACAATTCTAAACTCAAACTCGCACTCTCACTCTCTTTCTCGCTCTCTCCTGCGATAAACTCACCCTCACCCTCGCACTCGACGACGCTCCCTCACCCTCATTGCCAATCGTTGCTTCTCTGGCGAATCCACTCAAACCCTCTCCGATGGTTTTCTGTGTTCAATTTTCAGATTTGCATTCTCACTCGCCCTCTCTCATTCTCGGTCCACACTGTCATTCTCTCTCGATTTTCTGTCACACTCACTCCTGGCTGTCGCACACTTTGCCGGCGGTGCACTCCCTCATTGTCTGTCACCCAGTTTTCAGTAACACACACACACTCTCTCTCATTCTCGGTCACTCTTTCTCTCTCACTCGCCATCGCCGCTGCTGATGCCGAAAATTTATGTAATTCTTGTTGTTTTTAAATTCCTTGTATATTAATTTACATTGATCATGTATTTTCAAGCTCCCTTAACTTTTTTAGGGTTTATTTTAATGATTTTTGTTCTGATTTTTGTTTAAGGGGTTAAAATGAGAATTCACTAATGATAAACATGTGTGAAATGAGTTTTGAGATTGAATTTAGGATGTTTGTAGTTTGTAGTTTGTTGTGCTTATGAATTTGTATACTTTGTAGTGCACTAACTACCTTCCTAATATATAATTGTATTCATAAGTCATTCTTGTATTGAATCAATTTCTTACATGTGTTTCTTGAGTGCTCACTTTAGAATTATGTATTTCGATAATGAGTTTTGAATTCTTGAGTGCTCACTTTAGAATTTCAAACTTAAAAGCATTTATATTATAGTTTCCTACGTACCTTGAATTTGTGAAATTTAGTGATATGTTGTGTGAAGATCCAAACTCATCTCTTTCAATGGTATTGCATTCTCTCACTTTGCAACTCCTTTACATTGTACTGCAATTGTCACCTTCTCTCATGTGCTCGTCAATTTGTCGGTTCTCCAAGCTCACCTCATTATGCTTGTCTCCGCTGTTCCTTGAGAGCAGAGGTATGTATTATACCTTTTATTATTTTCTCATTTACGTTAATTTAACCATTAGTTTGGATTTTTGGATTTGTTTTATTTGTCCCTATAATTTTGAATTATGACCAAACCTATATGGACATACCTTAATGGGGTGGGGAGGGAAATCTAAGGAATGGACTGGATGTATGGTAATCGTGATCATTTGATCGTTGTGGGTTTAAGAGTAATTATACTAGGTGGACATGTCATGAAAAGTTCTATGATCATGGTATAAGCCCCACTAGTTTATGTGATGATTTTCATGTTGATCACAATGATGATGAGGTTGAGGTTGATATTGCAAAAGGAGAGGATGATAATGAGAATGATAAGGTATATGAGATGTTGCACAATTTGGAGGATGAAGGAACCGATCATCCGCATATATATGTATGATAGTATTCTAAGTGCAATGGACAAACCTATGTATCCTAGGCGTAAGAATTTCATTAAACTTTCTAGCATCCTCACATTGTTCAATATGAAATCGAATCATAGTTGGACAGATAAAATTCTAAGTGAGTTGTTCACTTTTTTACAAGAATTGCTAGCTGAAGGGAATCAAATTCCTAGGCAAAGAAATTGTTGTGTCCATTAGCTATGGAATATGAGAAGATACATGCATGTCAAAATGATTGTGTTGTATCGAAATGAATACAAGGATTTGGGTGTGTCCAACGTGGGGAGAGTCTCGGTACAAGATAAAGGAGGATGATGAGCGGGTGAGAAAGAAAGGAACTCCGACGAATGTCCTTTGGTATCTTCCATTCATTCCGAGGTTTAGGCATTTATTTTCGGATTAAAACAATGCTAAAGTATTAAGGTGACATGATGGGATGCTTAGACATCCCGCCGAGCTCCACAATGCTGAAATGTCGACCAAAAGTTTCCCGGTTTTGGTAAAGAACCTCAAAATCTTAGGATTGGACTTTGTAGAGATGGGATGAACCCATTTGCCACACTAGGTACCCAACATAGCACTTGGCTGGTTCTACTGACCATTTATAATCTGCCCCCCTTGTTATCTATGTAGCCTAAATTTATTCTGCTATTGCTTCTTCTTTCGAGTTCTAAGCAATCCGGAAATGACATAGATGTGTATCTTGACCCACTCCTTCAAGATCTGAAATTGCTGTGGGATGAAGGTGTTTCGATCTTCGATACGTATGCGAAAACTGACTTCACGTCGAGCATAAATCGCTTCAAAGACTTGACTTCTTCTTGGATTAGGTGCACATATTTACTCATAGATGCTTCTTTGCAATCAAAATCTCTATTAACTTAGCTGACGAATAACATAGAGTTTGACTTAGCCTCAATCTCTAAGGCCCCGACCGCCTTACGCATTTTTATCCTTACTAGAAGTGTTTCGTATTCTGCTTCATTATTTGACGCTTGAAATTCAAATCTGAGTGCATATTTGAACTTGTCTCCTTCTGGAGATTGGTAAATTATTACGGCCCCACACCATTGACAGTAGAAGATCCATCTACCATAGGCGTCCAGTGCTTTCGGCCCTCAGCTGGATCTTTTATAGGCTCCACAGCCGGCCGGGTAAGCTCTACTCTAAAGTCGGTCAAAGCTTGCCCCTTGATTACTTTCCTTGGCTCAAACGTCAGTTCAAACATATTCAATTCTACTGCCCATTTGAGCATTCGCCTAGAGGCATCCATCTTTTGCAAAACTTGGTTTAAAGGTTGGTCAGTATATACCCATATACTGTGGGCCAGAAATATGGCCACAACTTTCTGCTGGCCATGACGAGTGTCAAGCCAAACTTCACCACTAATAAATATCGGCATTCTGCATCTTTAAGTACATGGCTCACAAAACAGACGGGAACTTGCACTAATTTCCTTTTGGCCAAGAGTATCGCACTCAGAGCTTGAGGCGAGACGGCCAAGTATACAGACAGCTTTTCCCCCTCGGCTGGACTGACCAACCGAGGTAGTTGACCGAGGTGCTCTTTTTCTTGCTGGAGCGCTTGCCCCGCTTCCTCTATTCATTTAAAATTTTCTTTGTTCTTAACGGTTGCAAAGAAATGATGACATTTGTCCCCTGATTTAGAAAGAAATCGTCCTATGGCTTCTAAGCACCCTATCATATGCTGAACTTCTTTGATCTTTGACGGTGATGTCATGCTTAAGATTGCTTGAATTTTTTCAGGATTTGCTTCTATTCCTCTTTGGTCTACCAACAAACCCAAGAATTTTCCTGCTACAACTCCAAACACACATTTATGAGGATTCAACTTCAACTTATATTTTCAAAAGTCTCTTGAAGATCACCAATGTGACTCTGTTCCTCTCCACTTTTAACGATCATATCATCAATATAGGTCCCCATGTTACGACCCAGCTGGGGCTGAAAAACAGTATTAATTAGCCGATGGAAGGTAGTCGACGCATTACAGAGGCTGAATGGCGTCCTCAACTAATCATAGAGCCCTTTCTCCGTGATGAATGATGTTTTATCTTGGTTTTCTAGCCACATCTGGATTTGATGAAAACCAGAGTAAGCATCTAGAAAACTTAGCAACGCATGGCCGGCCGTGGAATCTACTAACCGATGTATCTTCGGCAAGGGGAAGTTGACATTGGGACAAGCCTTATTAAGATCAGTGTAGTCCACACACATTCTCTAAGTGTCATTGGGCTTGGGCACCATAACAACATTCGGTATCCATTCTGGCTAATGAGTCTCCCGAATGAATTCGAATTTCAACAATTTTTTCACCTCCTGATCAACGGCTTGATTCTTGGCTGGACCTAGGTGTCTTTTCTTCTGACGAACCAGTTTCTGATTTGGACCTATGTCAATTTATGGACCACCATATCAGGATCAATTCCCGACATCTCTTCAACAATATATGCAAAAAAATCTTCGAATTCTTTCAACAAACCAAGAAGCTCGTCCTTTATCCCCCGCTTTAGAACGGATCCAATCTTCAGCGTCCTTTCTGGACGTTTATCATCCAAACAAATTTCCACTGGCGCTTCTACAGGCTCTGGTCGTTCCAGTCCAACACCCATAATGGCCATCAACACCTCTTCTGACGAGGACGCTTCTTCTTTGATAGCCATGTACTTCCTTTTCTTGCTTGGCAAGAGGTTGTACGGTTTGCTTGTTGGGGGAGCCTGCGTCTGAGGTCTTTCAGCCACTGACCTCAAAGCATCTACTTGGCCTTTCACAAACTTGGTCGCCTTGCCTCAGCGTTATCTTTGGATGTTCTGATTTTTCTCCTTTCCATGATGAAGGTTTCGGATTGGTTAGATAACATTCTTTAGCCGCATGTTGGTCTCCATATAGAGATCCAATCTTTCCCCCATCACACTCGAACTTCATTAGCATAAGATGGGTAACAATTACTGCGTTGATATGGTTTAAAGTTGGTCGTCCGAGAACACCATTGTAGGCCGCCAAATCTCTGACGACCAGGAACTTGACAAACAACGTTCTGGACGCTTCCTTGTCCCCTACCCTGACGGGTAAGGTAACTATTCCCATAGGGTGGATGATTCCTCCCCCAAACCCAATCATGGGATGATGAACTGGGACTAAGTCGCCCTCGTTGAACTTTAACCTTAACAAACAATCAGCGCTTATGATATCTGTCAAACTCCCGGTGTCGATCAGAATCCTTCTTACTCTCAAGTTTGATATCTTCATCTTTACTACCAAGGGATCATCATGAGCGGTTCTCAATTTTCCCCGATCCAGTTCACTAACGACTACTTTAGGGAATGTATGGGTTAGTCTCTACATGACTGGAGAGCATGATCTTGCCGAGTTCCCTAAGGTAATATTTATGTCCCATGTTGGTTGGTCCTCCAGCTGCAAAACCTCCGAAAATGACAAGTACCACATCCTCATCAGTACTCTCACTTTCTTTCTTCTTGCTTTAACGGTCATCTTTTTTCTGAAACTTCCTTCCCCTTGGAGAAAATATGAATTCATCTTTCCTTTCCAAGCTAAATCCTTCAAAGCTCTCTTAAGATGTTTACATTCATTTGTTTCATGGTCATAGTCCTTATGGAAGTGACAATACTTACTCTTATCCCTATTTCTATAGGGAGTCTTCATCTCAGCCGGAGCCTTTAGTTCATGTTGATCCTTTATCTCCATAAGGATGGAGTATTGATCTAAACTGAACTCTATAGGTTCCGCCAGAGATTCAGATTCTCTTCTTTTACTTCGTCTAGATGAAATTGTCATAGAAATTAGAGCCCAAGTTTCCGCCTTCTTAGGATTGTTCTTCTTCGGCTGAACAGTTTCTTTAGTCTTTTTTGCCTTTGGATGTTTTGCTTCCGCACATACTTTTGTTGCATGGATGAATGCTTAGCCTCCTAGAGGGCCTCAACTAGAGTAGTAATCTTCTTCTTTACCGGATCAAACTTAAAACTTCCTGGCCTCAAACCTTTGATGAAGGCGTCAAAAGCCACTCTAGCATTGAGATCTTGAATCTACAATGCCTCTAAATTAAATCTTTGGACAAAACTTCTTAAAGCCTCCTTTGGTCCTTGGATGATCTTACCCAAGTGCATGCTTGTCTTCTGTTCTTGCCGATTTGCCACTAAATGACTGGTGAATAGATAGTTAAGCTCCGTGAAATTTTTCATTGAGTTTCGAGGGAGATTGTTGAACCCATTTTGAGCCGCCTTTTAAAGTGGCTGGGAATTTTTTTACACCATATAGCATCATCTAACGCCTGAACATACATTTTATGCTTGTATCCGGACAAGTGGTCGTCCGGATCTATGGTCCCATCAAAGGGTTCTATCGTGTGGCAGCTTAACCTTTGGGAATAGGAGTGCTTCCATGATTCTGGCCGAGAATGGTGTCGGCCAATTAATTTTGAAAGCCCCAACGGTCCTCACACTACAAAAAAAATGGATATAGAGGCACATCATCTGGCTGAGTTGCCTCTGAAACCCCCTTTTAGCATCACATAACCTTAGTTGCCTCTAAATTATATGGTTTTTAGTGTCAAATATATTCTGGTGCCTCTAAAGATACATTTCAGCATCACATGTATGTTGGTTGTCTCTAAAACCATGTTTTTAGCATCACATGAATATTAGTTGTCTCTAAATCCATATTTTTAGCATCACATAAATTTAGTTGTTTCTAAAGCCATTTTTTTTAGCATCAACGGTAGTTAGTTGCATCTAAAGCCATGTATTTAGAGTCACATGAATTTAGTTGTCTCTAAAGCCATTTGTTTTAGCATTAATTGTATTTAGTTGTCTCTAAAACCATGTATTTAGCGTCACATGAATTTAGTTGTCTCTAAAGCCATTTGTTTAGCATCGAGTGTAGTTAGTTGTCTCTAAAGCCATGTATTTAACATCCCATGAATTTAGTTGTCTCCATAACCCTTAATTTTAGCATCAATTGTAGTTAGTTGTCTTTAAAGCCATGTATTTAGTGTCACATGAATTTAGTTGTCTCTATAGCCATTTTTTTCGGCATCACATAAATTATTGTTGTATCTAAAGATATTTTTTAGTGCCACTTGAATTGTGGTTGGAGCGGAACTAACATTTTGAAGCTGACTGATTTTATATTTCTAAGATTATTGCGAGAAAGAGAAATAAAAAAAAAAGGAGAAAGAAGTCATGGAAAGTCGAATATTTAAACTTTTACAATCCAATGAATATATTAGAACCTCTAACGCTTAACTTATTAAAACTTCTAGAATCCAATGAATATATTAGAACCTCTAACTCTAATAAACTATATTAAGTGATCCTCAAATATTTTAAACAATTAGATATGTTATTAAAATTCTACAGAAAATTCGGCAGAGTTTCCTTTGTAATACGGACCGCCTAAAACTTAATTTAGGACTCGCGTCCGATTCATAATCCTGTATCCTCAAAATCCAGCAACCCAAACAAGTTTAAACTTTAATTTACAAACTCAACAACATGAGAACAACAGAAGCATAATAGCAGCACAACAACAAGAATAACAGCAGCAGCAGATCAACAACATCAGAACAGAAGCATAACAGCGGAACTTGAACTTGAACCATTGTTATTGGAAAAAAACCAGTATATGAACCACTAACAAAACCATACTCCTTAGAACACAAACCCATAATAACCACTAACAAAACCATAATCCTTAGAAACAATAACCATTATTATTGGAAAAAAACCAGTATATGGACTTGAACATAGAATATATAAAAACAAGTATATTAACTTCAACTTGAACAGCAGCAGATCAACATAAGCTGAACAACAAAAGCAGAATAACAACAGCATAGCAGCTGCAGCAGAACAGCAGCAGAACAACAACAGCAGACCAACAGCAGCAGACCAACAGCAGCATAGCAGCAGCAGCAGCAGAACAACAGCAGCATAGCCAGCAGCAGAACAGCAGCATGCAGCAGACAGCAGCAGCATAGCAGCAGAACAACAACGCATCAGAATAACCATTATTATAGAGTCACCAATGATTTTTTTTTTTAAAAAAAAAGATAAGGAGAAACCTGGGTCACCTTAATACTGATATCTAACAAATATCTTTAATCTTCAACATCATTGTGTTTTTTCTCAGACTTTTGAATTAGCTCTTCCTCATCCTCTTCATCGGTCCACTGTCATAAGTATTAATACAGAAGTTAATATTTGTAATTATTAATAATGCACATGTGTTAATCTGTTTTGCATTAAATTGAAGGTATAATCTATGACATACCGCATCCATATTGAGATCGGACATGTTGTATCCAGCCAAATTCATGAAGGCTTCTAGGGCGCGTTCCATAAGTCTAGATTTCTTTTCGAGGCCTCTCACTGTATTACTTAGGGCTTCGTTCTTCTCCTTAACCTCGTTTTGCTTCCTTCTTTGCCTCACTAGCTTCATTTTTGGATGCTTCAGCCTCTTTGCGAAACTTTTCTCCTTCACTAAATGACCCAAATAATGATGTTACTGAGGGACTTATCCCTTTTTGTCGATCACGTGCACTTGCCTTGCGTTTTGGCTTAATTGTTGCATAGATTTCTTCATCAGTCATTTTTGTTTCCAAATTGTTTCGTTGCTCAACTAGCTGCTTAATTTCATTCTGCAGTAACGGGAGAAGATCTTGTCAAGTAGGAATATACTTTCAAATATAACCAAAAAAAATCCAGTTTGAATATTCGTTACCATGGTGTCCTGTGCCGATTGAGTTACAGGTGTTTTGTCGCTTCTGGTATGAGTCTCCTCGTACAATTCCAATAATCCTGACATTACCTTGTCACGTTCAAACTGAAGGAATGGAAAACAATAAACCTAATTAACTATTCCAAAAATTAGGACAGGAATGGTGAAAGAACACGCGTTACCATATCTTGTGCTTTTTGTGCAAAACTTTTTGATCCTGCCGTATGTCCGGCATCAAGGTATGACCTATTCTCAAGTTTTCTGAGACTCTTTTTCTATTAAATTCAAATATAAAAAATTACAATTGTGTGAAATGATAAAAATTTGAAAATAAATAAAGAAATCTATGCAATGTACGAGGGTGCATTAACCTGAAAGTCTGGAGTGCCAAAGTATGATACAAGCCACTCCCAGTCTTTTTCGTCAACACTTGGGGGCCTATTATCTTCTTTCAGTCTGTCGTCATCATTTTCTTCAGTGTCATAATATTCTCTCTTCAAACGTGCACGAAAATTCCGATACTTCTTGTTCAAAGATGTCATGATATACTTCCTCTTATCTTTTATTTTCTTTTCACGTTCATCTTGATCTTTAACATCATCCAGCCCAATATCAAATTTGTCCTGCACATGAGAAATGTTCTAATTAGAAAATGAAGTTCGTAAAAGATATTGAAGAATTATCAATGCTTGTGGAAGTATTGTTCTACCAAAATGAGCTTGCACATCTTCTCTTTATTCTCTTGCGGAACTTGTGAAAATTCTTCAATACGATAAAGTGGCGCATTCAGAGGATTTCTGACGAGGGAACCACAGTAACTTGACAGCTTAGCTCTGTTGACACCTATTGGTTGACCACTGACATCAAAATCTACCTTTATCTTCTCACCGGGTCTCATTTTAGCCAGTTGAAAATTTCTTGTAGGACCTCTTGGTGTTTTGGTTTTATATGACTTCTTCGTTTTTCCATTTCCTGACATGTGTAATTTGAATAAAAATAAATATTGTCTTTAAAAAATAGGCTTAGGGTATGTCTTTAAATAAATGAGCCAAACCATACCTGTTTCATTATATGCCTCCTTTTCTCCTGTTAGCATGCTTTCGCCTTTTTTCTCCATCGAGCCATCTGACCCAAATTTCAATTTTCCGTCAAAAAACACACTTTACATGATCAAATCAACTCTCTTGGAAGCTAACACATTCGTCAATCAAAAAAAAGGAAAGAACCGGCAATGGCTCTTTAAAAAAGGAAAGTTTCTATGTAATGTTACTTCCTATGTTACTATGAAAGTTCACTTCCATAGATCACCTACCATTATACAAGGTCAAATTTTGCACCTTGGAGATGAATGTTTTCTTTTTCCTCCTAATTTCTTAATTGAGTTAGTGGGCTTATAATTACCTCTTCACTTTCTTCTAAGGAGCTCTCAATGATTCATAAGTTGAAGTCATTTGTCTGTAACTCAGAATGCCATGGAAATCCAACTTCTATTATATTAGTGCTTGCATAGGGAAGCTAGACTGTATGAACCAAACAAGGCTTGATGCTTTACTATAGGTAATGAGAGATTGTTGATGGGCGGATGGCTCCTTAGAAGCTTCACCAATTATAACTCGTCCATCAATATTCTGTAGCCAGCACATTAAAATTTTATAGCCACTCCCCACCCCCTCAATACCCTCCCTACCCTGCCAAAACTAATACCCACCCCTCCCACAGCCCCTGCACACACACACTGACACACATACCCTCCCACAACACACACCCCCTCCCACAGCCCCTGCACACACACCCCCATCCCATGCACAGACCTCCACCCTACCATACCACTGCACACACTATACCCACCCCTCCCTGCCCTCTCACAGCCACTCCCCACCCCCTCAATACCCTCCCTACCCTGTCCTTCCTTCCTTATCACACATAATAAGAACATATCAAAAGGCATTTGCAATACTAAGAGCACATATGCAACCTCAATCAGTAAAAAGAAATTTCAAAACCTAACTCAACATACCTTCCTTTTCTTGTTTGCAATAGTGGCTTCCTTGTCATTTCCATCATCCGAAAGATCATCCTCCGGTGAGTAGTCACTATCTTGATCTAAGGTAGCTTTACTCTTGATCCTGCTCACCTCCTTCTTCTGCTTCGTGCTATCCACTAGACTAATCATGCTAGCCATAATGCACTTCACACCTAGATTATCCTGCTTTGTGTTATTAGCTTCAATCCTTTGAAGTCTCAGCTTTTCGTACTCATTTGTTGGACCTTCAACTTTTTTCCTGAATGTCTTTCCACTTGGTTTGGACATTTTCATGAAAAACTCCCAACACCGAAGGAAAACACGCTAACAAAAAACATTATCATTACTTACTCAAACAAACAGACAATTATAATAACTACCATAAAAATTTCAATAGCACGAAAGAGAATGTAAAAAACATCTAAGTTGATATTCCATAAATTTCAAACAAACAGACAAATTATAATAACTACCATAAAAATTTCAATACAAATTGTTTAACAACTCTATCAATATAAATGATAATTATTAAATCCCTATAATGGATCAATTTAAAAAAAAGCCAAATGCATTAAACTTCGTCGTTTTCCCCAATGCTATCTTGGACAAGTATTTCAGGAACGTCGTAGAAGTTCCTTGGGTTTGCCTTCACTACAACCTTCCAATTTGCCTTCGCAACGTCCTGAACATAGTACACTTGCCCAACTTGTGAAGCTAAAACGTAGGGATCATTTCCCAACACCTTTCCAATATTGACACTGATGAATTCAAAGCAATCTTTAGTTATTCCTCGCCCATGACTATGAACATCCCACCAATCACACATGAACAAAGTGACACGATTTCCTCCTGTGTACTGTACTTCAATGACTTGCGCAGCAGACCGTAATATTCAACAATCATTTTCCCCCAACACAACAATCCCACTGTTTTGTGTCTCTCTTTCCATTTCACTGTCCTTTGTGCGGAACAAACAACCATTTACCATGTAGCTGTTCATAGTCGCTACAACACGACTGGGCCATCCGCTAAGGCCTGTAAATGTTCAGTCACAGCAGATGTTTTCTTGAGCTAAAGAAGTCACCTGCACCAAACATTATTCCAACTTATATACGTAAATAGGTAGACATCATTTGTCATATGAGGGAGGCAAATTTCTCGTTATTTTAACTTACTCGATGTTTGAACCATTGAATGAACTTGCGCTTCCTAGCGATTGTCATCTTTGTTGTGTTTGAAACTTCACGCTCATACTCACTAGTGCAAAATAGGACAATAATGGTGAATTACAAACTTAGCATATATGTAGATGGTTTGATTGCAGAACACTAAAACTTACTCAATGAATGGCTTCACTTCTTCACAATTATTGAGCACATAAAAATGGAGATCCTCCCATTCTTGTGTTGTTAATGATCGAGGTGTACTTTCCCGACCGCTCGACCACTTGTCTTAAAAATGGGTAATCGATCCTCAGCATCACCATGATCATCACAGTCATAGACTCTATCTTCCTTATTGAATTGTGTTTCAATATCCTCCATGTATCTTGAACAAAATGTCAGACACTCATCTAGAAGATAGCCTTCTGCTATCGACCCTTCAGGATGCCCTTTGTTACGAACGTAACTCTTCAGTTTACATAAATACCTACACAAGAGGAACAACTAAACTAAGCAAGCAAGTCAAGAAGATAATAAATTTTGATGTTTTTATCTTCCAAACTATATTAAGCTACATACCTCTCAATAGGGTACATCCAACGATATTGAACGGGTCCCGCAATCATTGCTTCTTTTGCAAGGTGTACGACAGGTGAATCATAATCACAAAGAAAGCCGGTGGGAAAATCTTTTCTAACTCGCATAGGATGACGGCTATTTCCTTGTCCATTATTTCTAAGTCTTTCACATTCAATGTCTTAGAGCACAATTCCTTGAAAAATGAACTCAATTTAATAAGTGGTGTGGACAGTGACTTCGGCCAATCACGTATAGCAAGAGGAAGAAGATGCTCCATAATGACATGGAAGTCATGGCTTTTCAAACCTGCCAATTTGCGCTCTCTCAGCAATGAATTTCGGGAGATATTTGAAGCATAGCCATCAGGGAACTTGACACTCGTCAGGAAGGTACATAGCTTCTTTTTTTCCTCCAAGGATAACGTGTAAGGAGCCGGGGGAATCTCCCAACTACCATCGTCCGTTCTTTAGCATGCTGGGACTTTCTAATTTTCATTTCCTTCAAATCATGTCGTGCATTCAGATTGTCCTTACTTTTCCCTTCGATGTCAAGCAACGTAGCAAGTAAGGTCTCACAAACATTCTTCTCAATGTGCATCACATCTAAATTATGACGCACTAGAAGACTACTCCAATACGCAACTCATAGAAAATGCCTTTTTTCTCCATATTGCTTTGCATTTGTTCTTTTGATCTTTGCGTCGATTTCTCTTCCTAGTAGGAGTCTCAAGGGATGTAACACATTCAACATCCACCAATTGTTCAAGCACTTCCTCACCCGTTAACTCCTTTGGCTTTGGTCTAATCTCATGTGTCCGTCAAAAGATGCCCATCGTACCTCCATTCATGATCAATGGGTAGAAATCGGCGATGACACATGTAATAGTACTTGCCCCCATTTCTTAGCCATTCTGAAGATGTGTCACTGTTGCAAGTAGGACAACCTTTTTCTCCTCCCGTACTCCATCCAGAGATCACCATAAGCAGGATAGTCACTAACAGTCCATAACAAAGAAGCGAACAACCTAAACTTCTCTTTTCTTGAGGCATCATACGTCTCCACACCAACATTCCACAGCAACTTAAGTTCCTCAATTAGAGGTTGGAGATACACATCAATATTCTTCTTAGGTCCCTTAGGGCCTGGAATGAGCGTGGACAAAATCAGAGAATGTTGTTTCATGCAAAGCCATGAGGCAAATTATATGGTATTAGAACCACTGGCCATGTGCTATGGGGAATATGTCCATTCCTGAAGGGACTGAAGCCGTCACTTGCTAAACCAAGGCGAACATTTCGTGTTTCAGAGGCAAAAGATGGATATTTATCGTCAAATGATTTCCAAGCTTTTGAATCGGCTGGATGTGTCATTACCCCATCGTCACTCTGACGTTCATCTGAATGCCATCTCATACTAGCGGCAGTTTTAGATGACATAAACATTCTCTGAAGCCTGGGTATTAAAGGGAAATACCTCATTGTCTGACATGGAAGCTTTTTGGGATTGGGTTCTGTAGCAGGATTTCCATTCCCTTGTTCCTTTTTTTTCCATCTTGATGCATGACACTTTACACATTCATCCGCATTAGCATGCTCTTTCCAAAATAGCATGCAATTATTGGGACAAGCATCAATCTTGATGGAGTTAAGAGACAACTTCTTCACTGTCTTTTGAGCTTCGTAGAAGGATTCTGGCAAAGTGTTATTCTCCGGCAATGCTTCCTTGAAAAGATCAAGAATCATAGAAAGACTTTTATCTGTTATCCCCCTAAGCACTTTATGTGAAATAACTTCAGCAGAAAGGACAACTTTGAAAAGTTTTTACAGCCTGGATATAACGGCAACTCAAGGTCTTCCATTAATTTATAAAATGTTTTGGCTTCTTCAATTGGATCTCCTCGAATACCAACATTAGCCTTTGCATCCACAGCTTCTCCAACCTCAGCATCTACTTCTTGTGTCGCCATTCCAAATGCTTCATACAACATGTCACTCATATAATTATGCTCTATATTTTGATGCGAGTCATCTAAAGCATTTGCATCTACTTGGCATTCAAAGCTTTCACCATGTCGTACCCAACGTGTGTAACTCTTAACAATCCCAAACTTTAGCAGATCTAATTCTATTTCCGGCCTGGTTTTCCTCCTCTCATTGTTGCATTTCACACAAGGACATGGTACAACTTGGTTTCCTTTTCCTTGTGTAAAAGCAAACTCTAAGAACTTCTTCACACCAGTTCTATACTTGGGGTCATTTTTCTTGCATAGCATCCAATCACGATTATATGATTCCATATTGTCCTACCTTTGATCCAAGTAGATGAATAATTTAGACATGATTATAAATAAAGCATCAATTATCTAATCTAACATTTTATGATAATCAGATATGCTACAAATGTTAAAAGAATTACTGCAAGTCTTTCCAGCCATTACATTAGTGACAAAATTTGTGTTCCCCCAACCAGAACCTTACACAACTTTCCCCGACAACACAATATCAGCAGGTAATAACTCGCAGATAGAAATGATTCTCATTTTAGAAGGGCATGTCACTATAAGTGCTCTGAAATAAAAATATACATTAAACACTACATATTATACGGCACTATAGGATGTTACTGAAGTAGCAGACTACACATTCCACTAATCATATGAGACACAAAGCTACAAAACATTAGGTAGCTATTCTAACAAGTATATACATTAAACACTACATATTACAAACTAAGGATTAGTTGAACTTAATCTTTCTAGCTTCTTATTAACAAAAATTAGGCCTACATGCCACACATACTTAATGATTATGAACCTGACAGGTGACAGGCGACACATACTACCTAATTCACATAAACTGTGTACATGATGGGAATCAATTATTTACAGCTACGTAAAGAACACTCGTGAAAGAACTAGAGTTCTGTGTATAGAATATTAGTATATAATCTACATCCAACAAAAAATTTGGCCAAGAAACAAGGGATACTTATTAGACCCATCTAACATATATAAGATTATATTTCTTGAACTAGAACTGAGTAGTCTTAGCCATTCTGAGTAGTCACAGTTGATAATATATGAACAGAACCCAAGCATGTTGGATAGTCTTAAACATGATGCTTAGTCACTGTTAATGTAAAGGATTATTGACAGTATAAATTACCTGAATATGGAGATGGTGCAATTCAGGTGTGTTTTGAGCAAACTCCTCCTTTGAATTCAGTATCAATGAATATTAAAGAATCTCTCTCGCATGAAAAATTACCTTCGAATTACCTTCGAACTCAGTATCAATGAAAAATTACTAATGAAATTCCCGGCTAATAAATTGAATGAATTACGAATGAAAAATTAAGAATGCAATACAGCTTGATTTTGTATAATCGAATGAATTACCTGAAATTACCTTCGAATTCAGTATCAATGAATATTGAAGAATCTGCAAGAAAGCTTTGAATTTTGAAAAATTACGAATAAAATTCCCGGCTAATAAATTGAATGAATTACGAATGCAATACAGCTTGATTTTGTATAATTAAATGAATTGTTATGCAAACAATCAACTAAAGTATGACTTACCGCCAAAATAATGAGGGAAATCTCTCATACATTTTTCGACCTAATTTCACTTCAAATTCCCCGCTAATAATTCCCTCCTTTTTCTGGAAGATCTTAATGATTTTTTGAGATTGCATAGCAGATTTTTTCGCGTGAGAATTGGACCTGTTTTGTGCGAGATACGGGAAGAAGATAAGGGGAAGAAGAACTTCTTTCCTAATTGCAACGGCATCTTCCTGATTTTGAGAATTTTCGGTTATTTTCTTTTTTCTTTTTTTTTTTTTGGGGAATTCTATTCTTTTGCTTCTTTTAATGGATTAAGAGATTTTATTATTTCAATTTTTTTGAGGGGATGGATTACTTTTTTTACTTTTTACTTCTTTATGTCACAAATTATCTTAATTAAGGTGCATGTGAGTTTATGATTTCAATTTTCCAATTCTAAATTCTTCCAATTTTTTAACACATCGGTTTGAGAAATACGTGTCTCTCAAGACCTCTAAACGTTTCCTCAAAACACTTGAATTGAACTGAACTGAATATCACTAATGGCATGTTTCCCCAGCTTATAATCATATAATGTAATGAACTGAACTGAACTGAACTGATAAGAGACGAAAATTGAGAGCTTAACTGAACTTAATTTAAGTTGAAGTAATAATTGTTGTTTTTTTTATCCATTAAATAGTTATTTTTTTTCCCAAATTTATTGAAATTATAATTATTATAATTATTATATAAGATTGAATAATCATGATTTAAAGTTCTTATATAATCATATAATGTAATAAAAATATATGTTAAACAAGTTTAAGAGTCGTGCGTTCAATGACTGATGTAGCTGATCGATATCATGCTAAAATGTAATGGAAGTTTTTGTATTGATTATATATACTAAAAAATATTCATTGAATATTTTATTTATAAAAATTCTTGCTTAACGCAAATATACAATTAACTATTGTGGGATGGGAGTAATAACTTCTGCCTTAAATACGTAATTTTATTACTGTAAAATGACCCGTGTCACAAAGATTATTACCTTCCTTACATACACAAATATATCCTACTCTACTTTAGTCATTTGATATTAATGATCACACTTTACTGATTTCGTAGTGCTATAATTGGTATTTTTGTTTTAAGCCACCTTTGATTTGTAAGAAAATTTGTAATTTAGAATGGGAAGGGGGTAACATAAGTGATTTGTGAGTGAGTGTTCTAAATGAATGAAATCGAATCACCAATATTATGACTATCAACAAAATTCCTCCAACACCGAAAATAATTCACCACAACAACAACCAAATTAATTAAATACTCAAATATACTCCCTCCGTTTCAAAATATAAGTCGTTTGAGGTTTTTGCACACAAATTAAGAATGTAGTTCATTTTAGTTGGATTTGCATGGGTAATAGGAATTGACATTAAATATTATATTGATAATACAAAATAACCTATAAGTTTATCTTGATAGTATAAAATTACATTTAATCTTACATTGGTATTGTAGAATGCCTTATATTATGCAACGAAACTTTTTAGCTAAAATGCCTTATAATTTGAAACAGAGGGAGTATATCTCCAATTCTTAATTCCAACACCTTGAAATTACCTAGTACGTAGATGTGAAACAACACCATCATAACCGCTCGTTAAAAGCAAAATCTTCCAATTACCCTTGACCCTCGGATTTACCATCCTCGTATGATTAGGCCAACTACACCGGGCTACCACCAACAACCTCGCTCCATCTTTGAATGAACCTAATTTGGTGCATAAATATAGAAGACATGACAATAATATTAAGCTCCTCATCAAAGGCTATAGAATTATAGGCGGTAATTATTCAAACCACAATCAAAACAGCAAAGAAGTTTAAATGGAGCCAGTACAATGATGAATATTTATGCACAAGTTAATTGGTTAACTTTCACTCATGACTCAATCAAATCGATCAATTTATTAGGGTAAGACATTTCATGTGTCGATAAATTAGTTTGGTGAGTTATTAATACAATCTTCATAACAGAGTTATTGGCAAGTTATGCTCATAATAAATATAAATCAATAAATTTAGTCTTTGTTAAGAAGTGATCGGTGATGACATGCATTATTTGCTTCAAATAGAAAATTCTGAAAATATTCAATTGTTGCCAATATTATGACAACGTGTATGTGATCGTGCAGAAATTTATCTTAGGGCCTTGTCTCCTCAACTAATTTTCAGTTCAGTTGAGTTAAGCATAAATCAGTTCAGTTCAGTTCAGCTCCAAGTATATATTAGTTTCGTTCATTTCAGTTCAACTCAGCTCCAATCAGTTCAGTTCAGTTCATCTCCAATCTTTTATATAACCATTTTGTTAAATATTATTATTATTCTTATCGTTTTTGTTGTTGTTTCTATATATTATTTTGTTTATTGTAGCTTTATTACTCATTATTATTACTATTATTATTATTAGGATGAACATGGTTTAGGTCAAAAGCACACATAAACCCATGTTTTTTATCTCATAAACCAATAAAATCGCGTCAAAACGGTTTTTATATGATGCAATTATCATTATTATCATTAATTATTATTATTAATTTATGATTATTAATATTATTTATTTATAACTATCATTTAAAAATATCCAAAAAACTATTATTATTCATTATTATTATTTATCATTATAATTATTGTTTAATATTCATATTATTATTGTTTGAATATTATTTATATATTTATTACATTGAATTTAATTCAATTCAATTTAATACAATTTCAATTCAATTCAGTTCAGTTCAGCTGTTTTATACGAAAGAGAACATGTCCTTTATTTCATAAGGAACAATAAATGAATATTTTTTTCCCGAGACTAAATATCTGTTGTATAAAAAAGAAAATATAAAAATTCTCTAAAATCTTATAAATTATTTACGGTATAATTTCAAAGTTTTTCAAACACAAAAATCAAAGATATAAAAAAAACATAAGGAGGGAAATTTTTTTAATTCGAATTAGATTCCCGCCTTAACGAAACAAACCTGCTAATAACGTCTCCCCTTCCCTTTGCCAAACCAACTATATGACCCCTTAATTAATTCCCATTAAACCCTAATCCCCATCCTCTTTTCCGGTTCTTCCCTTCCCTTCCCTTCGGCCTCCTCCACTCTTCGGTCCTGTACAACACCAATCCCTTCCCTTTTTCCGGTAAACCTAACCCCAAAACACCCAAAAATGGTAGATTTAACACCATTAAAAATTGCTTATGAAATTGAACAAGATCCACAACGAAAAGCATGGTTGAAACTTTGTTTCGAGATATCAGTGAAAGAAAATTCCTTGATTTTTATCTTTCTTTGAGGGGAACCGAATCAACAACGCCATTCATGAGTGTATTTGCCAAAGCAGCTTTCGACAAAGTCATGCGAACATTGCAGAAGAGGTTGCAGAAGGTAGGCAAATTGTTTGTGCCCTTCCAGCAAAGGGGACGAACTGGTCAACGAAAAGGAACGCAAGAAAGCAAGGGTTTCATCCCCGAAAATTACGGCTGGAAGTAAGGGGAAGGAGAAGATGGTTGATGATTCTGAAGGTATAAAGTATTTTTTTTGGTTCAATTTAGTTATTAATAATATTTTTTTTTTCAAATCAGAAGGTCTAATTACGTCCCTTTAATTCTATTATTATTATTATTATTATGTTGTTGTTGTTGTTGTTGCTGTTGTTGTTGCTGTTGTTGTTGGTGTTGTTGTTGTTGTTGTTGTGTTGTTGTTGTTGTTAACCTCTTGTCTACTAAGAATTTAAGCGACTCATCAAAGGATCTGCTTCAGAAGTTTATAACTTGAATTAACGTTCTGAACTTATGACTGTTCCCAAGTTCAGAAAGACTATGATTTTTGATCTAGTTTTCCAAATTGTCCTTGTAAGGGTTCTTATCTAGTCTTGATATATATATAGTTGATTGAAGTATATTTGGCAAATTGATGATGCCTTTATCCAAGTAATTCTATGTTTTGCTTTGACCTCCAGAAGTTAATTTTTGGGATCAAGGGGGAAATAAGCGTGTTCTTTATGCATCATTCTAAGTTTCAATACCATGTTTAGCATCTTATTTATATAGTTGATATAATTGTTGTTTGATTTAATTATGATGATGACCTATAACATTTGTCCTTAAATGGATTTGTTGTTTTATTTTTGTAAGTTTCTTTGTCTTTTCTGGCTGCTGTATTAGGACTAGCTGGAGAAGTGAAATTGCAATATGAAAAAGCACGTCTTGCAGTCCTGCGTGAACACCTTTGAGTTTCTTTCCTATATATATATGCTTCAACCTCTGAAAGTTGTGACCTTTTTCTGCTTTAAGTTTTTAGATCTCCTAGAGTTATTGTGAAAAATAAACCTTGCTGCACCTTCTGTTTCTGCACTGTCAGCATCCTCTGCAGAGAAAATTTCTCCTTCTTGCCCTATCATGTCTCTCCTTAAGTAATCAAGAACATCCCTCACAACATTTGAGTACTGCAAGTCTCTTGTAATTGCAAATGCATCCAGATAAACATTAACTAACTGCCCTTGGTCGTACAACATTTTCTCAAAATGTGGAACTGTAGTTATGTTTTATTTAGACAACTGTAGTTAAAAGAGCAATATTTTTAGCTATTCAATTTACACATTATAAGTTCCGGTAATTGCAAATGAATCATAAGTTCAACTCTAGTTATTCAACTGTAGTCTCTTGTAATTGCAAATGAATCATAAGTTCCAGTAAGCTACAAAAGAGCAATGTTTTATTTAGACAACTGTAGTTAAAAGAAAGTTTTCAGATGTGAGATAATTTACTCACAAATAAAAATGTTTTTAGCTATTCAATTTACACTGAACTGTAACATATGCTTCAAATAGGAAACAGAACAGCAGGGACAAAATGAAAACGATCCTTAGAGAATCGAAATAAAGTACCAACATTAAAACAAATTTACACATTTTAGTTTCCACCAAACCGGAAAGACCATCATGCTCCTTCAGTTTACACTTCTACAAGGTCAATACTCCATTTCTACATTATGTTTTCTCTTTGATCTCTTCATCAGTATCCCCTGTGGATAGGAGATTATATCCTGAGTTAAGAAGTGTAAGTGAGGAGTGTGACAATATGATCCCTTCGATTAAGTTGTTAGGCAATGGTTGGTTTAATTTTCTGATTGCAGTTGTTGGTGTTTCCAGGTAGTAGTTGATAATTTAAGTTCCCAAATGTGTGTGATTTTGCTGAATGTAGGATGGTTTTTGGCTTTATCATATAACTCATGGTTCGACATTCGAGATTAAGGATTTTAAGGATTTAAATTCACTGTTATGTTGCAGCATTGTATTTCTAATAGCTGCTGCAAGTATTGGTGGAATGTTCAGTTTATCTGAAATCTTTACAAGGAATGCTAGATTATAAGATTTGAGTTGATATTAGAAGTCATAGCTAGTTGGGTGATCTATTTGTGTGGTTTCATGCTTGTACAGTGATTTGTCTTTTTATTATATATGTTATTTCTGTATTTTAATGCTGGATCTTTTTGTTTGTACTCAGGATTGGTTGCTCCTAGAAGAAGGTCTTACAGGAAGAGGACGAACAACGGGGTCATGATCTTTGACCAAGAAGACATACATAAGGACAGTGAAAGTGAAAACAGTGATGATCATCTCATAGAGCTCTTGAAAGGGGATGGATATTCTGCTCTAGCTTATGAAAGCGAAGAATATCAGATCATAGAGATTGTTAGTGATACTAGTGTTAGTGACGACGAGGTTACAGGTATTACTAAGCCCGGCTTATAACTATTAGTGAAGATGTACAGCAGTTGCATATTTAGGAGATTTTTTGGGCACATACTTTTTGGAACAGATTGGCAGATATGGTGCATCTCTATTATATAGCTTAAGTTACTTAGATTTTGGCTCCTTAGAATATGGGAATGATTATGTTAAAACTTTCTAGGTTATTATGTTTCACCATCTATGGATATTATTTTGGATTGTGTATAGTGGTCACTTTTATATAAATGCATATTTCTTTCTTTGATAATATATAATTTCTTTCTTCCATTTAGTTAATTTTCTGAATTATTATGCAAAATAAGTAAATAAATAAATAATATTAAAAATTACGTAGCATTATTATTAAATATCATTATAAAAATTTGGTGCATCTAAAAAGCTATTTTATAAAATTTTACAGTTGCATCTAAATATAATTAGGAGCAACATGTACAAAAATGTTTTTTGAACCTATGAAACGTAATTGCATCTAAATATAATCTGTGACAAAATTTATAGTTGCATCTAAACATAAGTGGTTTTAGAAACAATATTTGTGTGCCCCAAAAACTAAGCAATAGATGCAACTTAAAATTAGAGACAAACTTATGGTTGCCTCTAAATATAAATGGTCTAATCACCAATGTAACATGTGTGCCCCAAAAATATGGCATTAGAGGCAACCTATAATTAGCGACTGCCTGGTGGTCGCCTCTAAATGTAAGTGGCTTTAGCAACAATTCAAGTTTTGTGCCTCAAAAGGGTGGGATTAGGGGCAACCAACAATTAGCAACACCTTAACTTGTCTGTCTCTAAAAGGTGGCATTAGGGGCAACCAAGAATTAGCAACAACATAACTTGTCTGTCTCTAAAAGGTGGCATTAGGGGCAACCTAGAATTAGCGACGGACTAATTAGAGGCAGCGAGAAAATTGCTTCTAAACACCATTAGAGGCTACAGATGTATATTTAGATGCAATTTTGGATTGCCTCTATATGTAGTTTTTTTTGTAGTGTCAATGGGTATGTTCTCCCGACGACATTTCCTCAATACTGGGTTAGAGGAGGTGTTTGCGAGGCCTGGTCGCTTACACACCATAGGTTGTAATACAGTCTTCTCCTGTCTTGGCTGAACAACAGAGGGTCCTAGACTTCTTCCCTTAGTCTTGGACAGCAGCCTCAACGGAGGATCCCTTAAATAGGGGGTGGATCCTGAGGCTGAACGCAGCAGAGCCGCGCCCTTCTTTGCTTCCAAATACTCTCTAGCATCTGTCCCCATTTTATGACCACGTTAGATGCATGTTGTCTTGAGTTTGGAGAAACTTCCAGTCCATCTTCCTCTGTTGGTCACTAACCTCCGGGTGTTTTCCTTCGGTTAGTCGTTTAGACACTTCCTGATGAGGAGGCCTACTTGGTCCTGGCCGATCTTCTTGAGAATGTCCCTTTGGAGGATTGACAGTAGCTGGATCTGAATTAACTTGAAAAAACAACATGTTACTCTTGATCTGCTCCTGAACAACAACAATCATCTTAGTCCGGAAGT
Organism: Beta vulgaris subsp. vulgaris; assembly: GCF_026745355.1. Classification (NCBI taxonomy): domain Eukaryota; kingdom Viridiplantae; phylum Streptophyta; class Magnoliopsida; order Caryophyllales; family Amaranthaceae; genus Beta; species Beta vulgaris. The sequence continues at coordinate 41,353,488 of NC_079206.1, read as the reverse complement.
CATTCAAGACGTTTTCTAGATGAGGAGTTGTCACTGGGCGCTCAAGATTCTCCTGAATGACAGGCTTCCTACTTCGTCCAGAGAGATTCACAACAGTCGGGGGCCTATCTTTTCCTCGTGGTGGCCTTTCGTCATCCACCGTATCCTCTACTTGAAATTCAAAGCTTTTGTTTCTAGCTACATTAGATGAGTGACAATCAGTAATTATTGCGTCTCCCCACAGACGGCGCCAAATGTTACGTAGCTCTTAACTCGTAAATATACTGTTATTCCAACAACTGGTTCTTCAACTAGAGACTTGTGCAACAATGTTTTTGATTAAGATATCCCGGACCTGCAAAAAGGGAAGCACCCTGGAGGTTTGGGTGGTATTTCCCCTCCGAAGCATAAGTCAGGTATCAAGAATAGTAAAGGAAACTTTTAGAGAGAGAAAGTGGAGAGAGAGAATTATGGCAGAGTAATAGTAAACTTCTCTGAAAAACTTACCTTTCTCCTGATTTCAAGGACTCTTTATAGTGTTTGGGATAGTTATTGTACCCTGAGGTCACCCTTATTTGGGGGCACCTGATTAGTTAAGCAATGTAATCATGACACGTGGAAACCATTTATTGGAGAGTACACATCATCCAACTTTATACAAGTGCCTTTTTGGGACTCTGAACCCAAGTACAAACCAGGCCAGAAGGGTGGGCTGGTACTTCCTCAAATTGAGATTTGTACATTAGCAATTCTTCCTTTTGGCCTTGTTCTTTCTTCAATAAGCAATGGACACGTGGACGACCCAGATAATTCCATCTGTCTTACTTAGAGCTGCTAATCTTTAGGCTACAACAGTACCGTTCATCCACAAAAGGAGTCATCATCACATCTTACGGCCGTGAAAGTGAGTGTTGATGATTTTTTTCCGAACTATGCAGATGCTCTAGTTCCACTACCTACTCCATACATCATGAAACTTAATCAAGTTGAGGGCTCATTCATAGAATGGCCGAAAGAGTTGGTATTTTTAGACTTGGATAATCAGGTAACTTATGTTTAATATTTTGATTTATATACTAAGAAATATTTATTTATACCAAGCTATCTTTATTTTGTATACTAACTAATCTTGATTTATATATGAAATAATCTATATACATATATAATATTAATTTAAAAGAATTCTAATTAAATAAGGAACATATACCTAAAGAAGGTGCCATGAAGAAGAAAAAGAAGAAAAAAAAAGTTGGTAGTGATCCTTGCACCGATGAGTCTGCACAAAGGCACATAGAACCTTTTATTGACTTGTCACTGGATGATATGGGTGATATTGTCAAGGATATAAACTGAATATTTTCCAACAACCCTCAGATCAGCCTTTTAATATGCAAGTTATGAAGGGTACCGTCTTCGACTATGATAGAGATCAGATGATCATTCTCTCACGACAAGATGTTTTTCAACTTCTCACGGGAGCATGCCTTAATGTATCCATTTTTCAAGTATTTATGATGTGAAATTTCTCAAACTCTAAACTAATTAACATTGATATTTATCTTTATTGTTTCTCCTATCTATAAGTATTTGGAGTGTAGGTACTTGAGACAGGAGATTGAAGAGATAATAATATTGGTTTCATGCGTCCAAGTATGATTTCGGCGACCATGATAAGCAATCAACTAGATGTGGTGATCAACTATATGACAAGTTCAATGAAAGCGAATCGACATATGCGTGACATCCTTTGTTCATATATTCAGAAGTATGTTAGTTAAACTAATATTTACTTTGTTTTATCTTTATGAACTTGTGGTTATACATATGAACATCACATTTTGCTTCATGCCTTAGGGAATATTGGATTCTTCTTGTCATTTGTCTATCTAAGGAAGCGGTATATATATTTGATTTGCTTCAGAGAGATAGATCCTTAGCTATCAAGATACCGCTGAATACGTAAGTTCATAGTTATTATACATGTTAATAAGTTTACATGCATTTTATGATATTTTAAATAATTTATAAATATTTATAGTAATTAATTATTACAAAAATTTTGTACTTATTGCATATACAAAATTCATGAGCCTTGAAGGATCCAATAAAGGAAAAAAATTATCTTGGATAACTATGTGGGTAAAACTCTTATGGTTTTGTATTTGATACACATTTTATAATTCTATTTAGGATTTTTTTCCGATTCAGATATATATATCTTAAATTTGGTATAGTGTGCTCAACAATCGGGAGGAGAGAAATGCGGTTATTTCGTGATACATGCTTCATATCATTCGCTTCCACTATGATTTAAATAATTTGTATCAGGTATATGTCAATTTGTTAGTTATACTTATAAAATTTTAAAGTATATTAACTAATTAAATAAATTTCTAGGCTTTTCCACCAAGTCTTGAGTCATACTCCATAGCTGAGATCAACGACCTCAAAGAACTTTTTGCGCAATACTTTGTACGGGTCGTCGAAGAAGCAGCAAACTAACTAGTTAGTGTATGTATTTGTAGGTTGAACAATATTTTATTGACTGAACCTTGTTGGTTGCTTGATTGCAACATTGGTTGCTTGATTAAGATTACTCAAACAGGTTTTTGGTTTTATATGCAAAATTTTCCAAACGATTTCTTGGGTTGTCCAAATTACAAAGGAGATTACCGAATTTTCAGCTCATAATTATTAATATAATGTTCGTTTAGTTTTAAAGCTTGAGGTTTAGTGTAATATCATAAAAAACTTAAACGTATTTAAGTAAATAATTAATTATAATAAGTGGTTAAAATATATTTTATTTTATCGTTTCACTAACTAAGCAAAATACAGTAAAACTAATATAGAATTTCGACATAAAGTTTACCCACTTAAAAATGTTAATATCAATGTGACGATAATTTATATTGTTCGATTTCATGAATTAAACAAGAAGGTTAGTTTTTGTTGTTAGATCACTAGAGCACAAAATTTCAACATTTCACCAAAATCTTACAAAGCCACATTTAGAGTGAAAGTGTGGAGCAAATTTTCTAATTTTTGGTTACAAAATAAAAAGGAAGAAGAGAAAAGCTTCCATGGTCAACACTCTTACCTTCTTCCTCACTTATCCATGAGCACTTGGCACACATGCCACCACTCTCCATTCTTTTCCTCTGCCACTAATCCATCTTCTTAGCTTCCTCAAGTTAGAAATTCAAAAATATTTACTCCTTCCTTCCCAACCACTGATTTAGTGTTCTTAATCTCTCTATAAATGGCCATGAAATCCATCACCAAGAACACAACAATTGTACAAGATTCCTCCTCTCATCTCTTACTTCACCACCACCTGCGAACCACCATGCAAACACCACAATTTTCAGTCGACAATTCACCGAAAAACGTGACCCAAAGAAACCCCAATTTTTCTCTCTCTCTCCTCTATTTCGGGGCCCCCACAGCACCACCTCGCGCGACACCAGCCTGCACCGCACTCAGTCGACCCCCTGCCTCGGTCGTTGCTCGACGGCCACCGGCACAGCTCGCCGGAGCTCCACTCGCGCTCTCGCGTCCTTTCCTCCCTCTCGTCGCTCTTCTTCGTGCCTTGTTGCACCGCGCAGAACCGAAGACCTTTGCTCCACCGTCGCACCGTCGTTCTTGTCGCCAACGCCGCTGCTGGCTGCCGTCCACCGGAGCCGGAATTCCCTGCCTCGCTGCACTGTCGTCCCTGCTCCAAGAAGCAGAGGTAACGACATTCTTTTGTTTATTTTAAAGAATATCTGATTTCTTAAGTTTAATAATCTAAGCCCAAGTTTAGTTCTTTTATTTGTTATATTAGTTTGGGCGTAGGATAATACTTTTAGACTAAAACTTAAAGTGGTCACAAATCTGATTTATATTGTTGTTGGGCTAAAAGATATTTGAACTTGTCGTATGGAGTGGTTTAGTTAGTTTAATTAAATCACCTAACTTATTTCCTAAAACTATGTTTGGGCTATAATTCCTAGTAACTAAGTTGTTTGAGTTAATTAAAACTAATTCAATAAGCTTGTTATTTGTAATTTGAGTTTAAGTTACTATTACTTCACTAATACTTAAATTCACTTATAATAAGAAGATAGCTTGATTTATTAGTTTTAAGTGATTAAATAATATTATAATAATGCTAATGGTTCTAGTATAGTAAGAAACTTAGTTAGTTTAATAATAGACAATTAATTGGTGATTAACTATGAACTCGAATAATAATATATTTTTGAATCTTTATATAATACTACCTCTGTTTTTATTTAGTTGCAACAATTTAGTTGCAACATTTTCCTTTTTAAAAAAGCTTTTGGGATAATTTGACTATACTACCCTTACTTCACCTACTCTCCCCATTTAATTACAGTACTAGTTCAGGGGCAAGTGGATTAATTATACTCTCTTTTCTCATTTCTTAGAGTTTGTGCAAAAAGGTGAATATTGCAACTAAATAAAAACAGAGGTAGTATGTATTAATATAAATTTAATGTTTTGATAATTTTAAAAGTATAACTAACGGAGCTATTTCACCTATTTAGTGGTTTAAAGAATCACCATAAGAAGTTATTAACGACTAAGATAATAATGACCTTTAATGAGATCTCTTTACGATGTTATAATGAATGTTATGACCTTAATAAGCGCCAATTAATATGTAGGCTTAAAAGCTAATTAATGAAACATTCTTTAAAAAAATTATTCTTGAATAGATTAAAGAAGATAAGGATATTATAAGCCTCCCCCGGCTATCAAGGTTGGTAAGCAAGAATTCAGGTAACGTCTACCGCTAACACCCGCATTCCCCTTCGAAGTATGTTTTATGATCATGATTAATAGTATGTTTTATATATGGATTGCAATAAATGAAATGTTTTATGATGGTTATGATGGTATGATGCTATGAGATAATGATGATGATGATGTTATGGATGAAATGAAAAGAATATAATTATTCATGATGATGATGATATGCTTAAAAGAAATGGAACATGATTAATTCAAGTGAAAAACGGTTCTTGGTAAGTATTCCGTTATCCTAGGTCGTGCACGTACCTTCTAGTCGGTTAACCACCTTCCGTTTAGTGAGGGCTATTGTCCTCGGGTTTTGGGAAATAACACCACCTTCCATTTAGTGAGGGCTTTTGTCCTCGGGTGGTTGTCTTCCGTTTACGATGTTACTATGTTCTGGGGAGACGTCCCTTCTGTTGTACGAGCCAAGTTACCAAAGTAAAAGATATATGATGATAAACATGATAAAGAAGATAATGTAACATGTTATGATAATTTGTGAAATGGTTTTACTTATTCTCTCCTCCTTGTTTATAAATAAAATGATGTGAAATGAATTTATGTTGTTAGAGTAGTATGTTACTGAGCCTCGGCTCACGACGTTTTGTTTTATGTTTTAGGTATGGAAGAACAGTTGTGGATCACTAATAGACTGCGTTATGGAGATTATGCATGAAAATTATGAGGTTTCCGGATATTTTGTACGATGGATAAACAAGTATTATTTTACGATGAGTAATTGTATAGTGAATTTTCAATTTTAGGCTATTATTTTATTTGTGGGCCATAACCCACAAGCTTAAGTTATGCTTCCGCTGACGATTAAGGTTATGTTATTTGTTGGGGCGTTACATTTAGTATATGAAAAAAAACCAAAAAATAATCATTTTTGTCGCACATTGTGCCACATGCAACGCGGATGACCAACATTTGTGTCGCATACATGTTGCACTATGTGCGACACAAATGATTGGCCTGGGGTTGGTGGGCAACTGTGCGTCGCCAATCTGCGTCGCATACTGAGCAATGTGCGACGCATATGGTACAACATTTGCATCACATGTTGCACTATATGTGACGTAAATGATTGGCCTAGGGCTTGCTGGGTTTCTACGCGTCTCTCATCTGCGTCGCATGCTGAGCAATGTGCGACGCAGATGATACACCATTTGTGTCGCACATCGCTCAGCATGCGACACTCATCCAAGACGCAAATGTCTATGGGATGCAGGGGGTCATGTATGCGTCACATGTAGAGCAAGGTCTGACACAAATAGCTAATCATCTGCCTCATGTCCTTATCTGATGCAGATCTTGTATCCTTGATTTGCATCGAGACCTGTGCTGTTAGACCTATGTCCAACGCGAATAATGGTCCCAGATCCGATGCAAATTAACAATTCTTTACTAGTGGATGTAGACATCTCTACTCCTTCTGGTGTGATTATAACTTGTAATAATTCATATCCAGATGTCCCTATCATTTTTGGTAGTACCACCCTAGTAGCTAATTTGAATGCTTTTCCTTTGCATGATTTTGATGGAATTTCAGGGATGGACTGTCTTAGCAAGCATAAAGCCAAGAGAGATTGTGAGAAACAAAAGGTGTTTATAGTTGGTCCTAGTAGAGTTCATGATTTTTATAGAGGGTCTTCTTTGAAAATCATTTCTTCCTTGACTTTGGAATCCTATTTGAGGAAGGGATGTCGTCCAATGTACTTGTGCCATGTTCACGACACTAGTAAGTCAGAGCCACATGTTGAAGATGTTCGAATTGCCAATGACTTTGTAGATGTATTTTATGATGAAATTCCCGCTATCCCCCCCCCCCCGAGACGTGACGTTGAGTTTAGTGTTGACTTGATGCCTAGAACTGAACCTATTTCTAAGCCTCCTTACAGAATGGCGACTACTGATATGAAAGAACTTAAGGCTCGATTAAGAAGAGTTGATTGATAAGGGCTACATTCGACCTAGTGTATCTCCATGGGGTGCTCCTGTTTTATTTGTGGAAAAGAAGGATGGGAGTTTTCGCTTATGTATTTATTACAGAGATCTAAACAATGGTACAGTGTAAAACAAGTACCCCTTAGCTTGCCAAGAATAGATGATTTGTTCGATTAGCTGAAGGGAGCTGGAGTTTTCTCTAAGATTGATTTGAGATCTGGATGCTATCAACTTCGTATTGCAGAGAATGACATTCCTAAGACGACTTTCAGAACCCGCTACGGGAACTATGAGTTTACAGTTATGCCCTTTGGGTTGATTAATGCTCCAGTAGTGCTCATGGACTTGATGAATCGAGTCTTCAGGTCGTACCTGGATAAGTTTGTGGTGGTGCTCATAGATGATATACTGATCTATTCAAAGGATACCAGTGAGCATGAAGAGCATCTTCACACTGTTCTGCAGGTTTTGAGGGAGCATAAGTTATATGCTAAGTTTTCCAAGTGCAAATTCTGGCTGGAGAAAGTTGATTTAAATTACTTGGTCGTATCATTTCTAGAGGGTGTCTCAGTTGATCCATCAAAGATCCAAGCTGTTTCAGAAATGGCCTACCCCAAAGAGTGTGACTCAGATTCGCATTTTCTTAGGCTTGGCAATTTACTATAGGAGGTTCGTGAAGGACTTCTCAATAATAGCACGGTCGTTGATTGCATTGATGAGAATGGATACTAGGTTGCATTGGGATGATATTGTATGAAGGCATTCTAGATTTTGAAGGAGCGTCTCACCACAGCTCTTGTGTTGACTTTACCTGATGGAAACCTTGAGTATGAAGTACTCACAGATGCTTCGAAGAATGGTCTTGGTTGTTTGCGTATGCAGGATAAAAAGGTTATTGCTTATGCTTCTAGGCACCTGAAGAACCATGAGTTGAATTATCTGACGCATGATCTTGAGTTGGTAGTTGTTGTCTTTGCACTTAAGATCTGGCGTCATTATCTTCTTGGCAAATCATTCAAGATATTTTCGAACCATAAGAGTATGAAATACATCTTCACTTAGAGAGAGCTGAACATGAGGCAGAGGAGATGGTTAGAACAGATCAAAAATTATGATATGGAGATTCAAATACCATGAGGGTAAGGCTTATGTTTACACACATGCACTTAGTAGGAAAATCCTCTCACTGTTCGCAGACCATGCGTTCAATGAATCCTCTTCGAGAGGAATTTCATAATCTTGATGTGGAGATAGTGCAATTGGGAGCTCAGCTTAACTCTCTTATGATACGACCCAATTTGTATGATGAGATCAAAAAAGCACAAGTACTGGATCAGTTCTTAAAGGACAAGCAAGCTAATGAGCATGTTAATTTCACAGTGGCTAAGGATTGAAGTGTGAGATTCAAGGGGAAATATTGTGTTTCTAATGTTCCTGAGTTGAAGGAAAAATCTTAGAATAAGCTCATTCGGTGCAGTATTCAGTTCACCTAGAGGGGATAAGATGTACAAGGATCTCAAGCAGACTTTTTGGTGTCCTCATATGAAGACGGATGTTGCTAAGTATGTCTCGAGATGCTTGACTTTTTAGAAGGTCAAGGGTGAGCACAAGAGGCCTCAAGGGATGATTCAGCCTTTAGAAGTTCCTGCATGGAAATGGGACTCGATCTCAATGGATTTTGTTTGTGGACTTCCGAGAACACCAAAGGGGAATAATATGATTTGGGTTGTTGTGGATCGTCTTACCAAGTCTGCTCATTTTGTTCCCATGAAGAATAATTGGAAGTGTTGTAGCTGAAAAATCAAGGGCTACCAAGATGACACGTGGCTTCATCCTAGCCTTACATGTGGCGCGTGCTTATGAAGGTAAAGTACATGGGTCAGAAGATTATGTGGGCTAAAGTACACCTTTCTGAGGAAAAAGATGTACTAGAACCACTCTTATGGCCCAAATTTGTACTCAGGCCCAGCTAGAGCAACTTCTATCCCTGCATAAAGGTGAGGTGTACTGACCAATCAACACCTGCCACGTGTCACCATTTTATTGCTTAGTCAATCAGATGCTCCCAAATTAGGGTGACATCAAGGTACATCAGTCATTTCAAACAGTATAAATAGTCCTTGAAATCAGGGGAAAGGTACGTTTTTCAGAGCATAGTACTTTATTCTGCCATAAATTCTCTCTCTCTCTCTACTTTCTCTCTCTAAAAGTTCCTTCATATCCCTGATATCTGACTTAAGTGTCGGAGGGGGAAATACCACCCAAACCTCGAGGGTGGTCCCTTTTTTGCAGGTGGCTAGTCGGAGCTCAGTATCGGGATTCGAATCCAATCATTGTTACACGAGTCTCCAAATTAAGAACCTGTTGTTGGGAGTTGCTGTATTAAATTACTAGTTTCATACTACGTAACATTTGGCGCCGTCTGTGGGGAGACGCAACAATGACTGTTTGCCACTCATCAAACGTTGCAAGGAATAGAAGCTTTAGAATCCAAGTAAAGGATACGGTGGATGACGAGAGGCCACCCCGAGGACGGGACATGCACCATGCTGCCGTTCATCTCGAGGGAAGAAGTGGGACCCCTCATCAGGAGAATCTTGACCGTCTAGTAACAGCTGGTCACCTGGAAACTGTCTTAAATGACTTCCAGACCAGAATGGCCGCTGTTATGGAGGAGCAAATTAAGAACAACATGCTGTTCTTTCAGATTAGCCCAGGGAGGGAGGTCGCTGAGCCTCTCAAGGGAAAGTCTCAAGAAGGTCGTCCAGGAACCAGCCGGCCACCACGGCCAGAGTTGACCAGGCCACCTTCTAAGGGAAAACAGGCAGTTGTCAGTGAGCCAAGAAGGAAGATGGACTAGAATCTGGTAGTCCGTCCAGGAGAAAATATTCCTCCCACTGGTCACAAGATGGAGACAGATGCTAGGGAGTATCTGGAGGCCAAGAGGGCTGCTGCTTTTCAGCGTTTAGCCTCAGGTTCTACTCCTTACATGAAGGATCCTTCATTGAGAGTTCCATCTAAGACAGCAGCAAGAAGTCATGGACCTTGGGCTATTCAGCCAAGGCAATAAAAAACAGTGATACAGCCTATGGTGTACAGGTGTCAAGCCGTCGCCAATACCTCCTCAAACCCCGTCCTTAAGGAATATCACCGGGAGCACATACCCACTGAGGGACATGCCGGGGCACTTAGGATTGATTGGCCGACTCCCTTTACGGTCAGAATCATGGAGTCCCCCCCATTCCCAAAGGTTAAGCTTCCGACGATTGAACCTTTTGACGGTACAACAGATCAAACGATCATTTGTCAGCATACAAACACCAAATGTACGTCCAGGGAGTTGCTGACGCTACATGGTGTAAGAATTTTCCAGCCACATTGAAAGGAGTGGCACAGAAGTGGTTTAACAATCTTCCTCCTAACTTAGTGAATAATTTTACTGAGCTTAGTATATTGTTCACTAGTCATTTTGTGGCAAACCGTCAAGAACAGAAGACAAGCATGCATTTAGGAAAGGTGGTTCAAGGGTCTAAGGAAGCCCTAAGGAGTTATGTGAAGCGGTTCAATTTGGAAGCATTGTATATCCAGGATCTGAATGCTGGAGTGGCGTTTGACGCCTTCATCCGAGGTCTAAGACCTAGCCGCTTTAAATTTGATCTAGTGAAGAAGAAGATAACAACCTTAACAGAAGCTCTGAAAGAGGTCGAAGCTTTAATCCATGCCACGAAAATTTGTGCCGAAGCAAAACAGCCGGAGGCGAAGAAAATTGAAGAAGCTAGTCAGCCGAAAAAGAATCTCCCTAAGAAAGATGAAACTTGGGCGATGACTTCGATGACAACCTCATCCAAGAGGAGTAGGAGATCTGAACCGTCAGCCTCAGTTGAGCCCATAGAGTTCAACAAAGATCAGTATTCCATTCTCATGGAAATCAAGGATCAACATCAGTTGAAGGCGCCGGCAGAGATGAAGACACCCTACAGAAATAGGGACAAAAGTAAGTACTGTCATTTCCACAAAGATTGTGGTCATGAGACGAATGAGTGCAAGCATCTCAAGAGAGCATTGAAGGATTTGGCCCGAAAGGGAAAAATGAACTCTTATCTACCCTCGTCAGGAAGGAAATTCCAGAAGAAAGATAATCGTCAAGGAAGAAGGAAAGATGATGAAAGTACTGATGAAGACGTGGTAATGGTAATTTCTGGGGGATTCGCAGCCGGAGGTCCTACAACTCGCGGCCATAAAAATTATCTTAGGGAACTCAGCCAGGTAATGCTCACAAATCAGGCTGAGGCCGATCCTTTCCCCAAGATAGTGGTCAGTGAGCAGGATCGAGGAAAGATAAGAACCCCTCATGACGACCCGCTGGTGGTAGAGATGAAGATTGCTAATCTCAGGGTAAGACAGATCCTGATTGATACAGGAAGTTCTACCGACATCATCAGTGTGGATTATCTTTCAAGATTAAAGTTTGATGGAAATGATTTGGTTCCTGTTAATCATACTATCATTGGCTTCGGCGGAGGGGTAATTCATCCTATGGGGACGGTTACCCTACTCGTCAGCATTGGAGACAAAGAAGCTGCAAGAACGCTTTTTGTGACGTTCCTGGTAGTACGAGATCTGACAGCATACAACGTCATCCTCGGACGACCTACCTTAAATCATATCAAAGCCGTCATTGTTACTCCCCTGATGCTCATAAAATTTGAGTGTGATAGTGGGAAAATTGGGTCTTTGTATGGAGGCCAGCAGGCGGCAAGAGAATGCTATCTTACTACTTTGAGACCATCATCATGGAAGGAGAAATCAGAGCGGCCAAAGGCCATAGAGGAAGAGCCGGCCGAAAAGGTGAAAGGCCATATAATTGAGTTGAAGCATAAGGTAGATAAAGCACAAACAAAGCCTCTCCAAGAGGGCAAGCTGTTCAGGCTCTTACCCAGCAAGAAAAGGAGATGTTTAGCTATTAAAGAAGACAAGAATTCATCTGATGAAGTTATGGCTATCATGAGCTTGGGACTAGAACGTCCAGAGCTAGTGGAGAGCCCAATGGAAATCTGTTTAAACCCAGAGCGTCCGGAGAGGACGTTGAAGATTGGATCCGTCCTAAGTTCTGAAACCAAGGACGCCTTGGTTGCTTTGCTGAGAGAGTTTGAAGATGTTTTTGCTTATACTGTGGAAGAAATGCCGAGAATAGATCCTGAAGTTGCAGTGCATAAGTTGAACATTGAGTCGGGGCAGAAGCCAGTCCTGCAAAAGAAAAGGCATCTAGGGCCAGCTAGAAACCAGGTCGTTGACCAAGAGGTTCAGAAGCTGCTCAAATCCAAATTCATCTGCGAAACCTATTACCCGGATTGGGTGGCCAATGTGGTCATGGTTCCCAAGCCGAATGGTACTTGGATGATGTGTGTTGATTACACAGATTTGAACAAGACTTGTCCTAAGGACAACTTCCCACTGCCTAAGATTGACCGGCTAGTTGACTCCACAGCAGGGCATGCATTGCTTAGTTTCATGGACGCCTATTCAGGCTTTCACCAAATTCCTTTGTGGCCGGTGATCAGGATAAGACCTCTTTCATTACTGAAAAAGGGTTGTATGGCTGGCTTCGAATGCCCTTCGGCTTGAGGAATGCGCCGGCCACCTTTCAGAGGCTCATCAACACTGTCTTTCAGCCGCAATTAGGGAAAAATATGGAGGCTCATATTGATGATATGATCGTCAAAAGTCGAGAGGAGAAAGAACACTTGGAAGATTTAAGAGAAACATTCACCACCTTGAGAAAGTACAAGTTAAGGATCAATCCGCAGAAATGCGTGTTCGGCGTGGTAGCCGGGAAGTTTCTAGGGTTCTTGGTCGATCAACGGGTGATTGAGGCCAACCCTGACAAAATTCAAGCTATTCTGAATATGACCTCTCTGTCCAAGATCAAGGAGGTCCAGCGTTTGACGGGATGTCTGGCTGCTCTTGGACGGTTTTTATCAAAATCGGGCGATAAGTGTCATCACTTCTTTGCGACCATAAAAAAGAATGCAAAGTTTGAATGGACAAAGGAAGCTGAGAAAGCGCTTCAGCAGGTTAAAGACCATCTTCGGTAATTGCCTAGGCTAATCAGCCCGGCCGAGGGGGAAAAGTTGTATGTGTACCTGGCCGTGTCCCCATTTGTGGTAAATGTTGTGCTCCTAGCTGAAAGAGACTCAGTGCAAATACCGGTGTATTTTGTTAGCCATGTGCTAAAGGACGCGGAAGGCAGGTATTCATTAATAGAGAAGTTCGGTCTGGCACTAGTAATGGCCAGCCGGAGCTGAGGCCTTATTTTCTTGCTCATAGTATTTTAGTCTACACTGACCAACCGTTAAGGCAAATTTTGCATAAAATGGATGCGTCCGGACGAATGTGAAATGGGTCGTAGAGCTCAATATGTTTGATTTGTCGTTCGAGCCCAGAAAAGAAATTAAGGGGCAAGCATTGGCAGACTTTATTGTAGAGCTTACCCGGCCTATAGTAGAGCACATCCAAGACCCGGCTGAGGGAAAGCGGGCATTGGACTCTGATGGTAGATGGATCGTCCACAGCCAATGGTTGTGGGGTTGGTATCATTTTCCAGTCGCCGGAAGGGTACAAGTTTGAATACGCCATGAAATTTCAATTCCAGGCTTCAAACATCGAAGTAGAGTACGAAGCACTCTTAGCCGGCATCAAGATGTGCAAGGCGACTAGAGCCTTGGAAATTGAGGCAAAAACAGATTATCTGATGGTGGTCAGCCAAGTGAATGGAGACTTTGAATGCAAAGAGGCTTCTATGAGCAAGTACATGAGTTTAATTAAAGAAGAAATAAAGACATTGAAACGATTCATCCTAGATCAAGTACCAAGGTCTGAAAATCATCAAGCTGATGCTCTCTCCAAACTAGCCAGTTCCGCTGAGGGGGGTGCGCCTAGAACAGTGTTTTGGGAGGTCAAGCCGGCCAAGAGCATCGATGCCAAGGAAGTCCTGTTTCTTAGCCGAGAAGACGAATGGATGAGCTCTATTATTGAATATAAGAAGACAGGTCGGCTGCCCCTTGATCCCCTAGAAGCTAAGTATGTGAAGGCTAGGGACAAGTGGTTCGAGTTATGGAATGAAACACTGTACAAGAAATCCTTCAACCGGCCTCTTCTTAAGTGCATCAGTAGGAAGGATGGATTGACAGTTTTGAAAGAAGTGCATGAACGAGCCTATGCTTCCCACATTAGGGGGAAGGCGTTAGGAGAAAAAGCTCTAAGGACTGGCTATTTTTGGCCGACCTTGAAAGAGGACGCCCTGCTTTATGCCAAGAGATGTGATAGTTTTCAAAAGCATGGCAACATATATCAGAAGCCGTCCAACTACCTGACTCCTGTCCTCTTTCCTCTTCCCTTTGCTAAATGGGGAATGGACATTCTTGGCCCTTTTCCTATTGTTGTCGGCCAGAAAAAGTTCGTACTAGTAGCCGTCGACTACTTTACAAAATGGGTGGAGGCTGAAGCAATGAGAGGCATTACCACCAATGACGTCAAAGGGTTCATCTGGAAGAACCTCATCACAAGGTTTGGTATGCCCCAGTCCATTGTCTTTGACAACGGACCACAATTTGAAACACCCAAGCTTCGTTAATGGCTGGCCGATCAGGGAATCAGGGCTCACTTTGCTGCAGTGGCTCAACCACAAGCTAATGGGCAGGTCGAAGCTTTTAATAAGATCTTGTCGGCCGGAATAAAAAAGAAGCTAGATAATGCAAGGGGATTATGGGTTGAAGAGTTACAATTGGTCTTGTGGTCAATAAGAACAACGGCCAAAAAATCAACCAGTGAAACTCCGTTCATGCTCGTCTATGGCTCAGAGGTTGTTCTCCCTATTGAGATTGAGGAACCAACTCTGCGAGTGATGATGTACTCAGAAGATGCCAACTGGGCTGCTCTCCGGACGGCCTTAGATCTGGTTCCTGAAGTCAGGGGCAATGCTGCTAAGGATGCAACTCTACAAATTAAGAATGGCTAGAGAGTTCAACAAAAGAGTTGTTAGGCAGCCATTGAAAAAAAGGAGACCTCGTCCTGAGAAAAATGGACGCAGTAGGTCGAGCCAAGGAGCTAGGCAAGCTCACTCCAGATTGGGAAGGCCCCTACAAAATCGTCGAGGAAGTTCAGAATGGCACCTTTCGTCTGAAAGGAATGGACGATCGTTCTATCCGGCCCTAAGACGTGGAACTATGATATTTTGAAAAAATACTTTGTTTAATATATCTTGAGAAAGTGTAATCTTTTCTTAGTACCTCGCAATGAAAAAAGTAGAAATGTATACATGTACATTGGCTCTCCGTCAAACAAAATTCATATAATACAGCTCTACTTCTCTCCTATGACTGTCTCCATGTTTGGTTTATTTGCTTTAGTTAAAAGTACATACTATCGTCCAAGCTGACTAGTAAAACAGAGCAGCAAGTAAAAATACCTTCTATTAGGAGATCGGCCAACATGTTTTAAGGATAAGTACATGGAATCGCCCAGTAGTTTGTTTACTTAAAGAGTTAAACATCTCCTAAACAAGGTCGACTGGGATTAGGACGTCTTAGTAAAAGTATTCTACTTTCCGTCCAAAATCCATACTTAGAAATAACAACCTTAGTAAAGGAACAAGTTATTTCACAATTTAACGAAGATGGACGGGTTACAATAACCTTCCTAAAACGTCCAAATTATTAAGCAAATTATGGTCTTTCTCCTTCTTGAAACAAGGAAAGGTCACTAAGACCTCTTCGTCCAAGAAGGGGGGCATATAGAGACCTAATTTATTGCAAAATAACTAAGTCTTTGTTCAATGACGAATGACAGCCAAAATTCAGGCCGAACAAGTTATTAACTTAACATTTTTTAAACTCATAAGTTTGAAACTTAGGCATCTGATAAACGTCTTGAAATATGTTTTGAAATATTCGGCCAATGAGAGCCATTGGATCAGATAAAATGTGTTAGGACGAGTTATTTTCGTACTTGGCATAAATGATTGATCAAAAACAAGGTGTCCATTGCATAAAAGTATGAAGCTTTGAAGATAGAAAAAGACAACTCTTTCATAAATGATAAAAAGGATTACAAACTAGTTTAAAAAGTACAGAAAGAAATTTAATACAAATAAGTATAAAAACTACAAGTACAAGTGGCCTGCGCCCAAGATGGAGAATGGGAAAAGTTAAGCTTCTGGAGGAGTGTTGTTCTCTTCGTCCTAGGCCTCAACTTCTTCTTCCTCTTCATCTTCTGAAGACTCCTGGAAGACGGGGGGTTCCTCCCCTTTAATGTTAGCTTTGTGCAGGCTCTCCTGAAATTCTAGCCGGCGAACATACCTAGGGATGTCCTCCTCTTCGGCCAGTATTTCAAAGGCCTGCACGGCCCAGATTTTCGGAGTTTCAATCACTTCGTTCATAGCCTCCTTGGCTGCCTCCTCGGTAGTCGTAAGCTCCATCTTCAGCACATGCTTCTTTCCTCGGAGATAGCGGTTCTCTCTTCTGAGTTCCGCTGTGGCCAGCAAGGCCACATTCCTCTCATCCTGGAGAGCATCCTTCTCGTCCAAGAGAGTGGTCAGCCGGAGGAGATAAGTCTTGATTTGGGACTCCATCTCGGTTGACCGCTTTTCCCAGGCCACCTTCGACTGCTGATGCAGTAACTCCTGCTCGGCCATAGCAAACTGGGCATGGTTGGCAGCTTTGGTAACGTCAGTAACGAGTTTTTTGTTCTCTTTCCTCAGCTGCCTTGCCCAGTCTTCAATAACAATAAAGCTGCGAGCGAAGAGCTGTCAAAGGGAAGACGAAAAGTGTCAGGACGGTTGCAAAATAAAAAAAAAAATATCTTAAGTATAGAATTCAAGCGTCCAAGAAAAAGGAAAAAGTTTACCTCCGCAGCCAGTTGAGACATGTAGCCAACATGTTCTGATGAGGCTCCCCTCAAACCCTGGATGTAAGGTTCAGGAAAGCATTTGAAAAGCTCCTGCTTGAGCTTCTCACGATCGGCCGATGTCATCCTCGAAAAAGCAGCCGAGGACTCATCGTCCGAAAGAGTGGGAGAGCCGGCTAGAGCTTCCTCAACAATTCCCTTTCCCTTATCTGAAAGAGGTGACTCGTTAGTATTTCGGACGGGTATAACGGTCGTCTGATGGTTGGAGGGACTCATTGGTCGCCCGCCAACGCGCAAGGTTCTAACTATGTTTGAGTAATAAGACTCACCAGAAAAACGGGAGGTCGTCCTATATGCCTCCGGCATCTGGCCTACCAGCTTGGCGACTGGCCCAGTATAAGCCGATCCGTCTAAAGCCGCGTCCGGCTGAGCAGGCTTAGCTTCTGACCCGTCCAGTTGAGCAATTGCCTCTGGTTGCTCAGATTGAAGAGGAGGAGTCTGGTCGATGGGGCCGGCATAAGGAATCATAGCCCTCTCCTCTGTAGCCGGAGAGTCATCCTCAGCCGGGATAGAAATCACCACTTTAGGTGCCGGCCGAGAGGGATTCTTCTTCTTGGCCGTGAAGCCTTTGGATTTCTTGGGTGGTGGTGCCTCACCAGTTGTGGCCGGTCTTTTTTTGGAGGCCGCCTTCTCCGCCAACGCCTTGGACATTGGGGGATTTTTCTGAAAAAATTAGAAAAAATGTTAGTCAAAAGAGAAGATGAGAAGAGAAAGGAAGGTGTCAAAATTATCCTCAATGTTCTTTGAAGAAGGAAGACGTCCTAAGCCAGCTTTGGACGTTTTGCTCCACAAAGAGGGAGCTCGTCCAAAGTATCCCAGGACGTTCTATCCACCGAAGAAGAAGGCTGTCTAGAATAAACCCTGGACGTTTTGCTCCACAAAGAAGGAGCTTGTCCAAAGCATCCCAGGACATTATGTCCTTCGAAGAAGATGGTCGTCCAGAATAAACGTTGGACATTCTGCTCCACAAAGAGGGAGCTCGTCCAGAGGTCAATTCAGGACGTTCTGACCTTCGAAGAAGGAATCCGTCCAGAATCAATCCTGGACGTTCTGCCCCATATGGAGAGAAGTCATCCAGGGGCAATTCAGGACGTTTTGCAGATATAAAGAAGGACCTCGTCCACGCATTTATCTGGACGACCTGCCCTTCAAAGAAGGAACTCGCCCAGCAGCAAAAAAAAAAAAAAAAAAAAAAGAGAAAGTTCAGATGAATGTCAAGGGCGAATTGAAGGTTCGGACGAATGAAGGAGCAGTTCACAAGAGCTTGGACGGGAGTAGTTTCTCTCTCTAAAAATTGCGGAGTCTCTCTCTCTAGAAATTTTCTCAAGGATGTTAAAATGATTTCAGAAACGATAAAGGGGCATATTTATAGAGAAGTAAAAATGACCCCCTCATCCGATAAAAAGTAACCGTTGCATTCACATTGTCTCTGAGAGTTGACCTGGTATGACCGGCTAAATGGCGCCCACTTTTTGAAAAAAGAAGGGCAATTCAAGTTGGTTAAAAGAGGAAACCAACCGTCTTGGCGCCTAAATGGTAACTTCCTCTTTTGAGGGGAAAATGTTGTAGCCTAAAAATCAAGGGCTACCAAGATGACACGTGGCTTCATCCTAGCCTTACATGTGGCGCGTGCTTATGAAGGTAAAGTACATGGGTCAGAAGATTATGTGGGCTAAAGTACACCTTTCTGAGGAAAAAGATGTACTAGAACCACTCTTATGGCCCAAATTTGTACTTAGGCCCAGCTAGAGCAACTTCAATCCCTGCATAAAGGTGAGGTGTACTGACCAATCAACACCTGCCACATGTCACCATTTTATTGCTTAGCCAATGAGATGCTCCCAAATTAGGGTGACATCAAGGTACATCAGTCATTTCAAACAGTATAAATAGTCCTTGAAATCAGGGGAAAGGTACGTTTTTCAAAGCATAGTACTGTTATTCTGCCATAAACTCTCTCTCTACTTTCTCTCTCTAAAAGTTCCTTCATATCCCTGATATCTGACCTAAGCATTGGAGGGGGAAATACCACCCAAACCTCCACGGTGGTCGCTTTTTTGCAGGTGGCTAGTCGGAGCTCAGTATCGAGATTCGAATCCAATCATTGTTGCACGAGTCTCCAAATTAAGAACCTGTTGCCGGGAGTTGTTGTATTAAATTACTAGTTTCTTACTACGTAACAGGAAGCATGAACGATTGGCTACTACTTATAGAGAGCACGTGATTAGACTTCATGGTGTTTCGAGCGATATTGTTTCAGATAGGGATTGCATTCTTGTCTAATTTTTGGCTGAAGCTTCAGGAAGCTTTGGGGACTAAGTTGAAGATGAGTACAACTTTTCATCCTGCTACAAATGGCTAGACGAAGTGCACTATTTAAACATTAGAGGATATGTTGAGGGATTGTGCCTTAAAGTTCCAGGGCTCTTGGGAGGATAAGCTTAATTTGATAAAGTTCTCATATAATAACAGATATCATTCTACCATTCTGATGGCACCATTTGAAGCTTTGTATGATAGGCGTTGTCGTACTCCTTTGTGTTGGAATGATATTGGCGAGTCTATTGTGATTGGTTTAGAGATGATCGAGGAGACTGTTGAGCGGGTAAAGCTCATCCAGCAGAAAATGAAGGCGGCACGAGATAGACAGAAGAGCTATGGTGATAAGCATTGTCGCCATGAGGAGTTTCAAGTGGTAGAAAAGGTGCTGCTTATAGTTTCTCCTATGAAAGGAGTGCTGAGATTTGGGAAACAAAGCAAGTTAAGCCCTAAGTTCATTGGCCCGTACGAGATTTTGGAGAGAATAGGCGAGGTGGCTTATAAATTGGCGTTGCCGCCAGGCGTTGATCTTGCGCATAACGTGTTCCATGTTTCTCAGTTGCGGCGATACATTAGTGACCCTTCACACATGCTACATCCATAGTCTCTCTAGTTAGATGATAACATGACTTATGAGGAGTTTCCAATTTAAATTCTAGATCACAAAGTTCGGAAGACTCGCAAAGATGAGACAAAGATTGTGAATGTGTTGTGGTCAAACCACAACTCGAAGGAGTCTACTTAGCAAGCTAAGGATGTTATGCGTCTTAAGTATCCCCATCTCTTCACCCAGGTAAACTCTTAGTTATGAGGACGTATAGAATTCATACCAATTTTGTACGTTAGTGTTCATAGTTATTTAGTAGCAAGTGTGATTAGATGTTTTCTGATAAAACTTTGATTTGTTTCATGCGCTACTTATGAATTGTTATAGTATGAATATTCCTACATCTTTAATTCCTTATTATAGTATAGAGTTTGTGATTTTGATTCATTAAAGTTATTTATGAGAAATGTCAAATGTAAGATGAGATTTTATATTTCAAGTGTTGGTAGTTGGCTAAGCTAGAGTTAATGAGCTATTTCTATAAACAAGAGTATGAGTTGATCATTTGAGTAATACTTTAAGTTTCACGACGAAATTTATTTTAAGGAGGGTAGATTCTAACACCCCGTATTTTTATACCCATTTAGTAAATATTTGTGTTAAATTATTTAATGAAAATAATTTCGGATTTTTTTAATTGAAAATACTTTTTTTAATTAGCTTTGACTTTACCCTATAAGTGGTCAAAAATAAACTCCTAATTTTACTAGGTTAAATTACGTACTAATACTTATCATATTAACATTATAAGGAGAGAGAAAGTAGAAAAGGAAAAGAAAATAAAAAAGAGAAAGAAAGAGTGTAACAAAATAGATGTTACACTTTCTAAATGTACTTGTAATAAAATAGATGTTACACTTCTTTTTTAAGCAATAATCTCTCTCTATCTCTCTCCTATCACATGAGTCTTCTTTTTTCTTTCTCTATATCTCTCTCATCTTCAAAAAAAATTGCCTAAAAAAGTATGTTGTGTTTTCAAATGTGTAACATCTATTTTGTTACAGAGGAAGTATCTTGGTACTGGATCATGAATTGGAACATGTTGCTCCCTTTTGATTATTTAATTACTTTTTGAGGACTATTTGGTAAGTTGGTTATTCACCTATGAAAGTGTTGGTTGGTTGTTGACTTGGATCAACAAATAAATAATGGTATTGGAATTATTCTTGGGTAGTTAAGTTAATGATTACCTTATCTAATCCTACGATAAAAATGGAAGTTTATGTATCTTTGGTGATTATATTGTTTGTCTTATTTTACAAGTCATACCAAGTAATAATTTATTAATAACTTAAAGTGGAAAAGTGAATAGCAGTAACTTTAGACTTGTGCACTTTGAAGTGTTGGACTAGTATGAGTTTGAGTACATGGTGGTAGCCCATGACTTTTCTTGGGATTGAATTGATCACTGCGTCCTATTTTTATTTAAAAGGTTCGTCGATATCGTAGGTCAAGGGAGTACATAGTCGCGCCCGTACTTCGTCTTTGAAGTTGAAGATTGGTTTGCTTTGGACAACTCATTCCATTGCCTATTTCATCTAAATTAATTAACTTATTAATTGTGGAGTCTAGTTCAGTAAAAGTAGTCTGCTATGTTATTATACTAGGAATAATTGATTCTAATAATACAAAATTTCACCAATTAATTTTTAATAAACAAACCTTGCAATTATTCCTGAATAATGCAACCTTTATATCTTATTTACTTGTTATGAGTGAAAATGATAGAAAATCATCTAAAACATTAACTTTTTACACAGAAGTAGGCATGAAGGCAAAAGAAAGGAAAAATGGACAAGTTGGGAATTGTGCCTTACTAAACAAACTGATTATCAACATGTCAAAGCCAATTAAAAGCAAATACCTCCAAATGGCTGCATTATTCAAAAATAAATGAAAGGTCGACTTATTAAAAATTAATTTGTAAAAGGTTGTATTATTCGAATCAATTATTCCATTATACTATTATTTATTACTGCTTAATGTTTATTAGTATCATGTTAGATTTTATAGTTATTTTCTATGTAGTACTCAACTTTGCTGATTACGTGCTTTGTGTGTATGTATTGATCAATTGATCATGACTATGCCTTATTGATCATGTGATGACCTATTTGATGAGTAGTCTCTAGGGATCAATAGTGCATCGTCCGTTACAGGTTTGAAGATGATGTATCATGGGTTCGGGAAGTCATGGAGAGCTTGTGTTGACTTTATCATTCTATAGTTGACTTTTACTTTTGTAGTTAACTTTGACTTTATGTTGGTTTGACTTTTGGAGTTGGCTTTTGGTTGGCTGAGTTTATTTTCAAAGTTATTTATTATTATTATTATTTCCGTTGCAAAATTCTAGATAAGGCGATACGTTATTACACGGGCGATAATATTTTGATAATCCTCTAAATTTTATATTAAAAAATTATTTTTGGAAAATAGAGAATAATCGTGGGTGTTACAACGATCCAGCTCCACGTGGCGCATAATGAGTGGTAGCGTGTCTGTGCACGACCATGTCTTGTACAACTACGGCATGCTCCTGGTCCTATATATTGTAAACTCTAATATGTCACTTTTTAGGTTATTTTTTTTATTTTATCTTTTTCTCTCTTATGCAGTTATTTGTCGTACACTTTTTAAGTTTTTGAGATTTGTGAATTAAGAAGAGTTAACATTTTTAAGTTTCGCCTTTACCTTTCTTTACGTATTTTAGACTTTATTTTTTTCTTAATATTCTTTTTAAAAAAAATATTTTTGAGGAGCCGATGCCACTCAAAATCCCACATAGGTCGGCTCAGGTTATTTAGTATCAATAATGTTGGGCGTAACATTTGTTGGTTCTTTTATTAGAGGTGATCATGGACCAGACGGGCCGCGCCGAAATTTCAGTCAAATTTTTGTGCCTGAACTCCGGTATTTCAGGCCAAATGAGCGAATCTTTCGGGCCAAAAAAATAAACAAAAAAGTCATTTTTGACTTGTCCAAAGCCCGGCCCAAAATGAAAAATCAGACCGAGCCGGTCGGACCAAAAAATTCTGCCCAAAATGGCAAAACTTACTCAAAAATCGGATCGGGCCGAGTTCATCAGCGGTAGTTTTTATCAAACGAGCCATCGTTTTTTCAGACGTCACAAACACAATCCATAAATTGCCGACTTTCCCAGTTTCGTCACTATTTAAAATTAATTTACCTACCTTTTGTCTAGTCTCCCAAACTGAAAATGGATAAACCAGAGAAACCAACAACTACTCTCCTTCTTCTTAGTAAGCCACTCTATCAAGTCCGAGAAGACCCAATACAAAATGAAAGAAATACATATGAATCTCAACATGATGAACTTGTAATATTAAACGAGGATCAAGACCGGGAGAAAACTCAACGTGGAAAGGCTTTTCAAGATGAAGTCAAGAAACAACTACGGTTAGCAGGTCCATTGATATTAGTTGGTCTATTGACATTTTCGTTACATATAATTTCTCTCATGATGGTGGGCCACCTTGGCGAGATAGCTCTGTCTGGAGCTTCTATGGCTACCTCCTTCGCATATGTTACTGGATTCAGCTTGCTAGTGAGTTCAATTTCTCCCAAATCCTTTTTTTTTTTCCTATATATGTATTTATGTTATATTCTATTTTTTAAAAAAAACTTGCATTCTATGTTTTTATATTTTTTTTTTTATTTTGTTTCATTCCTTTTTCATTTTATTAGTTGATCCAAACTAACATTTGGACGAATGGACGTGTTCAACACAAGCTTTTTAAGTAGATTTTAGTGTCTTGACTAGCTCAAAACACTAATTAAAAGAATGGTTTTCTCGCCAAATATCCTCGAGTTTTCAGAAAATTAAATAAACGAGTTTTGCTCAATTTCAACCTAATACATCCAAATACCCTTA
This sequence comes from Beta vulgaris subsp. vulgaris, assembly GCF_026745355.1. Classification (NCBI taxonomy): domain Eukaryota; kingdom Viridiplantae; phylum Streptophyta; class Magnoliopsida; order Caryophyllales; family Amaranthaceae; genus Beta; species Beta vulgaris. Next base: position 41,329,978 of record NC_079206.1, on the reverse strand, counting down.
CAGTTTGTTTGGTAGAAGGAATTTGGAAGGAAAGGTAAGGAAGTGGAAGGAAATTTATTACTTTCCAATGTTTGGTTCATTAAAAAAAAAATTAAGTTAACGGAAATGGGAGGAATTGGAAAGAAAGACTCTTTAATAAAATTTCACTTTTTTTTTTACTCCCAAAAGCGGGGGAATTCGGAAGGAAAGAGAAAATTTATACCAAACATGGGAAATTAAGGTTTTTTTCCTTTCTCTTCCATCCTTTTCCTTTCTCTTCCCTTCCTTTCTTTCTTCCCTTTCTTTCCTTTACTAAAAATGAACCAAACATACTGTTAGTGACGAACGGTGTTAACCTCTAATCCTAATTTTTAACCGTCATTCGTCATTAATCCTAATTTTCTAATTTATACCCTAATTAACCTCTAATCCTAACCCTAAACTCTAACCCAAGCCCTAATCCTCTCCCACCCTCCAACCCCCCTTCCCTCCACCACCCAGCAGCCCCCCTCCATAACCCCTCTGCATCCCGCCCTCTCCCTTACCCTAACACCCTCGTCGTTTTCCTCACCCTCGTAGCACCCCGTCGATTTCCCCACCCTTCCCCCAACACCGTCGATTTTCACACACTCCCCTAACCCATTCGATTTTTCCGCATCCAAACCCCACACCCCGTCGATTTCTGGGCTCGCGTGGGCTTTTGGGCCGTTCCACTTCACGAATATCGGGGGTTATGATACATCGAAAGTTGAGAAGGACGGAACCTTCTTTATATAGAGGTGACACCTCAACATAGTAGAGGCTTTTTCGATAGGATTTTTATTCTGCACCAAAGTAAATCCTTGCGGGTTAGGGCCCAAAGATGACAATGCTCATGCAAATCTAGGGGTGTTACATATGGAGTATATGTGGTAGAAAAGTGTAAAAAGTTAAGGAGAATGAAAGTGTAACAATTAAATAGAAACATCCATAAAAGGAAAGCGTAACATTTAGAAAAATTGAGGCATTTTTAAACAATAAAAATATGTGTGTTAAAACTCGAACCCCTAACTGCTCATTTGAAAAACAAATGCACTAACCATTAATATATAATTTCATATTGGTCTTTGTGGGAAAAAAAAAAATTTATCGACAAGATAATATCTCTCTTTAAAACAATTAAATACAAATATATATGTTTTTTTTTTGGACAATTCAAAATTATTATTGGCTACCAAAAAAATGGGGAATACACACCAAAGCAACACAAAAGCCGAAATTACTCACCACCAACAAGGGGAGAGAACAAGGGCCAACACAACCTAACACCCTACAATTGCTATATATTGTTTCTCAAAAGTAAAATTCTATCACTATCTTTACAGCTAGCAGAGGCTTTAGAAAACATTTCTTTCATGACTTGGCTAGTAGGCAAGCAAGACCCTCTGAAAATTTTGTTGTTTCTTTGAATCCAAATTGTATACACTACTTCAGTGAATAGCATAACATAGAGCATTGATCTTCTACGCTTGCTATGAGCGTTAGTAGCTGCTAACTGCCACTCATACTGAAAACCTCGTCCCTGTTGATTAAATCCCATCATCTGCAAAATAGGATGCCAGACACCAGTAGCAAACTCACACTCAAAGAAAAGGTGATTCACTGATTCCTGCTCCTTGTCACAAAGACTACAAATTCTACTTCAATATTCCACATACTCAACCTATCTGGAGTGTAAAGTCTATTTTGCAAAGCAAGCCAAAGGGTAAACTTGCTTTTGCGCGTGGCATTGTTGTTGCACAGAAGTCTCCTCCAATGGACTCTATCATGGTCACCAAGCAGCAATGTGTAGATATTTTTGTACTGAATTGCTCATTTTTAAGAACTGAATCCTAACCTCCTTAAGCTGCTTCTACTCTCAACTATCTTCCTCAACAACCATGATGTGTTGCTACTGATGGCAACACTGAAAACATTCCCTCTTTTAATATAGTAGGTGAAAACCCACCTTACCCGCAGCTTGTCACTCTTGAAAGCTAAGGCCCATAAAAGCTTCATAATGACAGCCTTGTTCCACAGCTTCATATCAATCAGATTCCAACAACCAGCTGTTTTGGACTTATGAAAATCAGCCCAAGCAACAGGAGCTTTATGAGATGGATTAGTAGACCCAATCCATAAAAATTTTCTACAAATACTCTCTACAACTTCAATAACTTTCTTTGAGAGGGGAAAAATGTGCCCAATAATTCTGCATACTACTCAAGATAGTTCTTATAAGCTGTAATCTTCCTGCATATGAGAGCAAATGAGCCATCGAGCTCTGAGCTCTATGTAATCTTTTCAATGAGAGGTTTACATTGAGAGGAACTTAGTTTTTAGGAGTAAGAGGGACTCCTAAGTACTTAAAAGGAAGTGTACCTATTGGCAAGTTCACTGCTGCAGTTCACTGTTGCGCAGCCAACAATACAAATTGTCAGCAAAC